>NW_019396682.1:43606-59381 GCF_000591075.1 Eurytemora carolleeae | reverse complement strand
CCAGCCCCCCTCCGGAGTCAGTTGCCTACAGAACACCGTAAGATCCACTGTTTCGCCATGATTAGAGCAGTCCTCCTCTCCGCTCTTCTTGCCGGAGCTATGGCCGGTAAATATAGTTTTTAATCACAAACTTTTTTATTTGAAAACTTAATCTTTCAGTTCTAATGTAGCAGAGGTAAAAAAACCGAATTTTCGATAACAACTGAAATCCTTTGTTAAACTTGGGTTCGGAGATTGTACAAGCGGAGTGTATTCATCCTGACTCAGGGTGCTACTCATACACTGGATTCCTCAGATTTATTTTATCTTCATTCTTAACAACTCTTTAAACTTGACTCTACACTTTTATTTATCTAGATAGTATTTAGAAAGCAAATTCCCTCCTATCTTCGTCAATATTCCCCCCCTCCCACGCTATTAATCCCCATCCTATATTACCTCTTTTTGTTAACTAGGTTCATTTCAACCATTTGATTCTCATTTATCTGATAACTAGGTTAACTTCTAAATTATTCAACTAGTATTGACTAAAGATCATTTTACATCAAGGATTTAGATTATTTATAGTAATAATATATATATATATATTTATTATATTTCAGTTTTTAACTTCACATTTTTATTAAAAAACGAAGAAATAAAAATAAAAAAAAAGAAGAATATTTATTATATATATATAGATATTTATAGAGAGAGAGGGATTATCTTTGTTTGTCCGATCAAAACTTAGAAACCCCTTTATCGGTTTGCCTCAAATTTTTATTGGTAACTTGGAATTACCACGGAAATTTTTTTAGCTTGTAGGTTATAGTAAAGCGAGATACAGCTGATGATATCCAGGAGAGTTTATAAATATTGTATATATTGTAGGTCTAGTAAAGAGAGATACAGCTAATGATATCCAGGAGTGTTTATAAATATTGTATATATTGTAGGTCTAGTAAAGAGAGATACAGCTGATGATATCCAGGAGAGTTTAGGGAATATGTTCAATTCTAACAAGAATCCATCCCTAGATGATTTCCAGGTATTACATTTTACTACTCTAACCTACGCATTTCTGACTCTAAAAGGATCAGAGCTGGGAACTTTTGAATGGTGGATATCGGGATTAAGGCTTGATCCACTCTTTTTCTTAATCTCGAGATTAAATAATGCTTTTTCTCCTCTTGTTATTAATCTCCAGGATATCCCATTCTAAAGTTTTCAGCTCTGGTCAGTGATTACTCGCTACTAATCAGAATCATTTCACTGAATTAATGATTTAATAACTAACTAGTTAAGTTATTTGCTTTATTACACTATCTAATTCATTTAAGTATTGCAATAATGTCGTCTTCCTATTATACAGATTTTTAGTCATTGCTGTGTAAGGATTAGAAAATCAGAGTGTATGGCAAGTAATCAGTTACTTTATTAGGATTTTGTCAAATACTATGTTAAAACTATAGCTATGAATAAGTGTTTTTAACTTTAAAATCTTCATTTCCAGGGCTGGTAAAAATAACGCTTTCAACTTTAAAATTTCCCTTAATTCTAGGGACAAAAGCAAAATACGGGTTGGGAAGGTCAAAACTTTAAGTTTAAAGGTTTAGCGACACTTCAAGGGATGTCCAGTCTCAATAGTTTAAGCATATCTTTTTGAGCTGTGTAGATCGCAATGACAGGTCGTATTACAGAACAGCCGTTAGTATTTTTCGAAAAAATGAGAAAATGTCAGGAATCTCACAAAATTGTTATATCTCTAGACTCTATCACCCTATTGGTTAGTAGATATGTCAAACAGAATAATTATAATTTTGAATTTTTTTTTTGACAAGTTTAATATTACGAACGAAATATAAAGATGATTAAATGATGGGGGGGGGGGGCACGTAGAACTAACCACAACGATCAAAGTGCATCCTGTCATATCAGAATCAGAATAATTTCAGTCTTATTTTGAGGTCTCATTCAAAATCCGTCTAAAAAAGCGGAATCGACTTTTTACTTAAAAACTTTGATGAATACTTATAGCTCAACAAAAAAGTATATAAAAACCAATACGAAAAATCTACTTTTATAGGATGAAAATGGATTCTAAAGTATAGACGCAATGGACTTTTAATCAGGACCTGTGTTGCACTCTCCACTAAACCCCACTATTTCTTTGGTCAGAGTACTGCAAATTACTGCAGAAGACCGAAGGCTTAGTTGAGGGTGCGTGGGGGGTAGGCACGACAGTTTATTAGAATTCTCGTCATTTCAAAGTGTCCCTGCACACACTGTAAATCATTTTCACACAATTCCGCGAAATTGTTTTAACAAAATTTAGGACTTTTGTTAAACTAAAATAAATAAAAATAAAAAAGGAATCGTTTTTTAAAACCCGTATTTTTGGCGTTTACAACCCGTTGAAATAGTAAAAAATCTTTTGTTTTATTTTAAAACGTTTAGACATTTTCTTATTTTCAATAAAATTCTTTTTGTTCAAATGTATATAATGCAAGATTTTAATTGACAAAGAACTAAAACTCTTAAACTCAAGGTTTTAATAAAAATGCTGCCATAGATAGATATATCAATAGGTTTTGGTTTGATCAGAAATTCTCAAGCTTTCAAAAACATTCATTGTCTCAGAAAATCGAAACAGTGAGTTTGAAATATTTTAGTTTACATTTACAAAACTTGTTTTTCCATATAATGATAACATCATTCATCAATCTGCAAATTAAAGCACATTATAAATTGTGAAACATTTTTTTCTATTTTTTTGTATGAAGTTTTAAATAATAAAATATACTAGAAAAGTTCAAATAAGTTTCTAATTAGCTTCTTCTGTTTTATTTCATTACAGAAAAGTTTTATCATTTCGGGCAGATAGAACATTTAAATTTTTTAACTTTCCCGAGAAATACTTTCTGTCATTCTCATGAATGCTATGATTGGAATTTTGTTTTAAATTTTCAAATACCAAAGACAATATAGAGAAAGCATTTCTTTCATAATATTTTACTAAAAACAATCGTTAATCGTGTTTAAAGAGAGTTGGGGTTTTACAGGAGAGTTGTGGAATCGTGATTGACTATCAATCTATCAATCTATCAATCTATCTATCAATCAATTTATCTATCAACTTAGCAAAGTTTGTCCATCTGTTTTTCTCTGATCGAAAGTTAGTCTTCAAATGTTTTGATAGCTTCGAGTAACCGGGTAGGGTACAAGGAATTTGAGAAAAAATTCTTATCCTTAAACATGATACATACATAAGTTTGGCGGGGTTTCTAAGTTTTACCAATATTTTTTAGCTTTATAAATATATTATGACTCTTATATATTTTAGGAGGGTGGACTATGCATCACAGACAGTCAATGTGTAGAACACCTTCAGTTCTGCAATAGGGAGAACCCTCTCAACATGCATTGTCAATATGTGGTAAGTCAAATTATCTCCCCCCCCCCCCAGGTGGCAGGAACCCCTCTACCCTTAATTCTCCAAAAAAACTTTAAAAACACTGCAGAATCTCTATAGAATTAACATTTCTAAAAATTTGGGAACTTGTTCAATTTTTATAACTAATTTAATACGATGAATGATGAAATGACCGATTAAAAGATTAAGATTCATGAGAATTTGAATGGGCGATTCAGGATTTGAGCGTAGAAAGTTCAGCGACCTCTTTAATTCATTAAATTCGGTCCCAGGTTTTTTATTTTAAACTATTTGCCCCATCTGCTAGATTAAATCAAAGTTTAGATATGAAAGGTTCGTACCATGTATCAGGTTGCAAAGATAAAGGAACGAGCTATGTATTTCGATTCCTTAATAAATCAATATATGTTTATAGGTGTGGGTGTGGGTAGGAGTAGGAGTACTAGGAGCTGTACTGCTCTTGACTGTCCTCGGATCCTGTTTCTGCTGCTCCTGCTGCTGCCTCAGCTCTCTGTGCAGGAAGAAGTAAACACGACTCTAACACGTGTTTTGAAAATATCTTAAACACAAGTTCTCAAAAAAATAATGAAAAAAAATAAGTTTTCCAAAACAAAAGTTTCACAAAATCTTTTTATTCATTTAAATATGCCAAAAGTGCTTTTTCTAAGATTCAATGTATAAAAAATGTCGAATGACGATGAAAAAATTGAGCTGGGGGGGGGGGAAGGGAGGTTTTTTATAAGGGGCGGGGGATTGAGCCCCTTCGAATGTTTGTGGAAACGGGTTGATCAAGATTGGGTGATATTCAATAAGATATTGTAATTTTAAAGTTTCTCTTTTATATTTAAGAAAGAAAATTGTTAAATTTTTTCTGAAGTTATAAATGTTAGTATCTATATAGCTTGCTTCTTAGTAAATAAATTGTGCATTGTGAAACGATTTTTTTTAACAAGTTAAGATGACATTAAATCAAACAATAAAAATTCTTTCAAAAGATTTAGAAATGTTTATAACCAATATTATTTCCCTTTTCACAGTGCACAATATTATTTGATAGATTACATTTTATATTTACATTTTCATGCGATTTTTACAATTTTCTGCCACAAGGATTTTTATAGAAAATTCGTTTTGATAAAAATTGGAAAAAAATTGCTTTGCGAAACAAAAGCTATAAGGATATTTTTCATGGATAAAAATGTATTACTTATTTTCAAACAATTTTTAATTGAAATAAGTGTTGAATTTTTTGTTTACCAGTATTTAAAGACATATTTAACAATAGCAAAATTGGAAATCCTGAAATACAATATTTTTGCTAATTTATATTTAATGAATTCATGAATTACTATAAACATGATATTTATTCTGTAGAATTCTGTGACAAACTTTATTTATGTAGCAATTCACAACATATGTAATAATTTAAATAAAAATAAATAGTTGTAAACAATCTTTCTATTTAGTTTATAGTTATACGTAACTTTACTTTCAGCTGTATTGAATTATTTTCAATATAGCTAAAATTGTATATTTGTGATAATTATAGCTTAAACTTTACTTGCATTTATGTGTTCTTCGTTAAACATCAAAAAAGAATACCAAGTACAAATTTTGAGGATTTTTTTTGTTTTTGTTTGCGGATTTCCAAATTTTTTTGAAATACCTTGGTTGCAAACGTGTTTAATGCAGGCAAGCCCTCAACCTTTCCTTTCAATATTACTGAGGCCGGTGTCATGCCTGCAGAGAACTCGTACCTGCAGCTGACTCTGGTTATGCACGCGGCAAAGCGCAAGTTTCTGGAAATGTATACAAACAAGAATAATTTAATTTATTGGAGTTTACGGCTAATTTTCNTATTTATATATGACGTATATTTAATACCAGAAAAATGGATTTCTCCAAATGGGCATTTCACCGTCAATTGGTCTGAATTACGATTTTTGGGACTATATAATCAGAAAATTTAAGATTGAATCATTTTGTTAAATTGAATACGACGTATAAAAAAATGTTCCGAGTATAATGTGTTTGTTTTGGCGCTAAAAACTTGGAGATAAGATATGGGACGAGCTGTGAATACGATAAATAATTTTTTAGTTGATGCATTTTTTACCAAATAAGAATATCATCGTTTTCTTTATTTACCTGGGGAACAGTGTTGACGTTAACAGGACCAGGAGACACGAATATATCCCACCATTTTTATACATAGTTAAAAGATCCAAAGTGTCGTAGTATGGAAGTAGCGTAGAGCCGATGTAGTATGACGGTAATGTTACATCGCCTATACGCAATTGCCCTACTGAACTTCCGACCTACTAACTTTCCGACCTACTGCAATATCGGACCTACGCCAGCTGTTTATTTTTGTATTATTTGAGGGTTAGGTTAGGTTAAGACAATTTCTTGGCCGAGCGCTGCGGCTAGGTCTGCAGGCTAGGGGGCCGAGCGCCGCGGCTAGGACAGGCTAGGGGGCCGGGCGCTGCGGCCACATGTCCATATCGCAGCTGTAAAACCACGTGCTACTAGGTCGGATGTGTTGTATAGCGGATTTGGCGTAGGTCAGAAGAGGAGTATAGCGGATATGTGTAGGTCGAAAAATACACCACCAGTATGACCGCTTCTAAATTGCAATCAACCAATCAATTGGTCTAAAAAATAATAGTCCGCGGCATTTTTGCTGACATTGCGCTCGGAGCAAGTAATAGTGCCTGCCTGATTCCGATTTTGACATAGCTTAAGATTATGCAGTGCACTGTAGCAAGATTTAAAGCAAATGCAGATTATCCAAGGAGGATGTTACGGGTCTTTCCTAGTAAACGATTTTTGGACCCCCCCAGGCCCCCCCTCCTATCAATTTTGTACATAACGACGCGAAATTAGTAAATTAGTATTTATTTATTATTATTTAGGGTTAGGTTAGGTTAAGACACTTTCTGGGCCGAGCGCTGCGACTAGGATGGGCTAGGGGGCCGAGCGCTGCGGCCACGGGTTAGGTTAAGTTAAGAGACTCTCTGTAAGATGCGCTGTGGCTAGGACAGGCTAGGGGACCGAGCGTTGCGGCCATATGGTCAATTATATCCATGTCTTACATATAAGCTCCACGTACAAAATTTATAAAAGGGGGGGGGGTCCAAAAATCGTTCTCCAGGAATATACCGGTTGTTACTTTAATGAAGATCAGGCACTTTATTAATCTATCGATCTTAAGGCTCAAGTTGATCTTTGACACATACAGACTTTATTGTCAATTGGTTAGACACAAGTTTTTAGCTTAATGTAACCAATAATCTATATAATATAGCTCTTCGCTCATATGTATTTATTTAAACGTTAGCTATAGCTGCCCAAACGTCTGTTCTAAATTGGCTGACATTTTTTGAGTGAACCATTCGGTACCCTGGGGGATAACATATAGGCATTTTGTAGTGTGCAAGCTTTATAAGTTATTAATCAATCAACTGGTAAAAATATTTGCCTTTTACCAACCTCAAATTTTGCGTAAATTTCGTCTTATAATTAAAATAAAATTTTATATTTCTTAACTTAAACCATAAGTATTTTCAGATTAAAAGGTTGAGGATGTTGTTTGGTAGATAGAATGAGTAGTGGTAGTAGGTATAACTGGAATTAAAATCTATATATAAATTTGGCTTGTCTGTTTGTTTGTTTGTTTGTATCCAATAAACGTCAAAACGGCTGAACCGATCGGGCCCAATTTTTTATTGGGACATCTAGGGACCCCAGGGAAGGTTTATGAATGATCAAAATTTCAAATATTTTTCTCCATCAAAATTCGATCTTCATTAAATTTTTGAAAATTTTTAAAATCCACGAAATTTTTTGTGATTATCCGCGAATTATTTTTGTTTTGTTTTACGATGTACACAAAGAGAACATGTTCACAATTAATTTAGAAGATGGGCGCGAAGCGCCCTCTAAGGCTAGTATTAATATAAAATTCCATCGTTTTTATCATTTTGAACAACTTTTACGCTAATAATTAATTTTTTTAATGAAGGAATCCAGCAGCTGAGGCTTTTAAGATTTGGACCAGACTCTTTAATCATCGACCTTTCCTGAAGGTAGGGAAAAAAACTGTTAATGGGACTATATGCGTAATTTCAAGTTATTATTAATCAAATAAAGGTTTAAATGGTACCATCGTAGATCGGGAATTGCCATCCTTGCATGGAGGGTCAGTTGAAACTACGCAAACAGTCTATTTAAAGAAAATAAATATGTTAAAAAGCTGAATTGTTTTTTATTTAATTCCCTTGAATGTTTCATATTTCTGAAAATAAATAACTTTCAAATTTCTATTATTTAGTTTTATCAACCCTATTTTTAAAACACACAACTAGGTTCTCTATTTTCATTGATTTGACAATTTTCTAATTCCGAAAAAAGAGGGGGATGGGGGTAGAGTTGAATGCCCAGCGACGCAATTTTCCTGAGGGGCGTCCTAATAACATACTTTGGGGGACCATAACATGACCGCTAGATGTCTCAAGTAAGATTCTTATTAGAAAGATAATTAGGAAGCACCAGGTGGAAACTTTATCTGGTTCACCATTGTAGTATTTATAAAGAACCAGATCTGAAAATTCTCTTTAATGTTGCAGGGAGAGGTTGAGTACTTTGTCAAGAATTTTCAAGACAAGCGCGGGGATCGTGAGATAGAGAATATTTTTGCCGTGCTTGAGCGCGTTTCAGAGCTCAGGTGAGAAACCATTTTTAAGCCACTGAGGATCCGGATCCTTGATTCTTGTTAAATAATAGTTCAGGATCCGTTGTATTGAACGTTTTAATAATTTCCAAAATAATTTTTTTTTTAACTTTACATTTTCGCTATTTGTAATTTTGAATGTTTTTTAAGGGATTTCGGAGTTGATCGCCTAGAAGGTGGTATAGAGACGCCTTGTAATAATATCAGGACAAATCTACAGGTAAGTTCACACCGATCAAACCAAAACTTCAATTTACAGAATACATTGAACTAAAGCATATTTAAAATTATATCTTACTTGTTTTCAAACATAACTCTTTTACTGCAGAATTAAAAGATAATCTAATAAAATTTTGTTCTTTTATTGCATTGCAACCACGTAAGTTTGTTTTCGCCCCCCAGCATGTGTGTAAAATGAAAGTACGTAAAAGCACACCAGTAATTCCGCATTAAATTAACATGTTGCAATTAAAGCTTGTCTCTAATTGAGATTTATGTTTGATGAATGAATTTATTTAAAATAATAAGTCAAGAAGTACGATTAAACTAATGGTTATTTATAATTTATTTATAGCAAGCTGAAGTGCCCGGCGTTGCACGTGAATTTCCAAAAAAAAAATTAATTTTGAACAAGAAAAATTTCGAATTAAAAAAATATTATTTTTGAAAAAATATGTTGTATTTGTTTTAGCCTACTTTCTACTTTAGCCTATTTACTTCCCATGGGTTCCCTCAAAAATGTTCAGCCCATTCGGTCCAGCCGCAGCCCATTCGGTCCAGCCGTTTGGCCAGCTATTGCTAACATCAACTAAATACTTATCATCATTATATATGTGATTAATTAATTGATTGATTGATTGGTTGGGTTTTTGATTGATTGATGTATCTTTTTTTGTAGACAGCCGAATCTCTAGTCTCCGAAATACTACTGCACGAGGACTCGAAAGAGGTAGGAAAATATAGTTTATGTTTTTTTATTAACTTTCAAACCAAGAAATGAAAACAAATGTCACATCAGAATAAACCTGAAATCTCGCAAAAAAATATTTTTGATGGAAAGTGATGATATAATTTTTTTTGCTCTTAGTTACTCCAATTCAGTGGTTATTATTTACATCTGCTTTACAATGAAGTTAGGTGAATTTTACTCTACCTAGGGTTTTCAAGTTGAATTTTGTCTACATAACATCCAGAGCGTAGCGTCGAACGTTTTTTAGGCAAAATTGGCCGCGGGAACGCGTGGTTGAGTAAAACTTTTTTCCGAGTAGTTGTATTTACACAATTTTATTTTATTTTCACGAAAAGTTTACTGAGTGGGATAATATTTTATTTACTTCACTGTCTCATGGTGGAATCATTGTTCTGTAGTGATAGTCAGTGATAGTCACACAAGGCAGTGAACTAATTTTAACCAACATATTCTCGGCAGCTGTTTAAAAGAGTTACGCCCGCTTGCACAGATACTCCTCTGCACTGTGTTGCTAATAATGCATATTCCAGGTAGAGCAAACCCTGCTGGTGAGTAGAGAAGCAAGAGAGAAGGAACTAAAAGATTTCTCTTCACATATTCAAAGAAGGTGGGATTTTTTTCAGCTAAAATTGAAGTAATACGATAAAATGCAATTATTGTTACATTTTGCCGATCTAAATTGATAGCTTGTAAATTGTTGACTGTAACTAGGAATTACATAAAGTAATACCAATACGCACTGCAGGAGATTTTACTTAACTCACTGCAATGCTATAATGCAAGGAAAGTTATTTCAGAGGTGGAAGCATCTTTTTTACTGCAGTGTACTGTCTCTGGGCGGTAATGTAAACACAAAACGGATGTAAAAGCCTGACATGGGAACCATCTTTCAAATAAAAATCAATGAAATATTCTGGTCTAGGAAACTATCATGTGAATTATTAAAATTATCAAAATTTAATGATTTTAACCTACTCGGATACTAAACGAACACTGATGCATCTATTATTGTTTACAAATTCCGCCCAGAGAGAATGCTTGCACAAAATATTCTAAGATAGGTCCAACATAGACCTTGTAAAGATTCAGCGAGACTCTCTTGTCCCTATATGATATAGCTCTGGCCATTCTTCCAAGCACTGAGTGGGCCTTGTTAGCTGCTTCTTGACAGACTTAAGATCTGTGCTTATTATGACACCAAGATCTTACTTCAGAGCTGGTTTTTCAGTTTCTAAAACAAGAGCATACCCTCCCTTGGTGTAATGTGCTCCAGTATTTTGTCTTCCAACTCTACAACTTTATCCAGATCATTTTGTGTCATCAGCAAACTTAGATAATAATTTCAAATTATCTTTCACAGTGAGATCAAATAAGTTGATGAATATGATAAAAATAATGGGCCCGAGGACTGAACTCTGGGGGACCCCTGAAGTAGTTTGTAACCAATCTGAGATTTATCCACTGACAACAACTCTTTGTTGTCTCCCTGTAATCCAGGCCTCTACCCAATTCAAAATATTTCCTTGTACGCCATGAGCTTTCAGAATGGCTTTTAATCTTTGATTTGGGACTTTATCGAAGGCTTTTGAAAATCAAGGTAAATCACATCTACTGCATGACCACTTTAAAAGTTTCCAGATATTCTAATAAGTAGGCAGAGTTTATTCCTCATAAATCCATGCTGTGACTCAAATATGAGTTTATTTTCACTAAGATGTTCAACAAAAGTATCTTTCAAAATTGACTCCATCACTTTACAAGCAATTATTCTGGATTATATTTAGTTACATAGATCATCTTATTTAATGATTCAGAGGTTAAATTAAGTATTCTGGATTATATATAGTTACATATCATCTTATTTAATGATTCAGAGGTTAAATTAAAAATTAAAATACAGGTCTATAATTCAGTGGTACATACTTAGAGATCGACGAGGATCGATAATTTAAAAGTATACTTAAATATCAACGAGCATCGATAATTTAAAAGTTTTGTTTGCTAGATACTTGAAGATCGACGAAGATCGATAATTTAAAAGTATACTTGAAGATCAACGAGGATCGATAATTTAAAAGTTTTGTTTGCTAGATAATTGAAGATCGACGAGGATCGATAATTTGAAAGTTTTGTTAGCTAGATGAGTAGATACTTAAAGATCGACGAGGATCGATAATTTAAAAGTTGTGTTTCCTAGATACTTAAAATCGACTAGGATCGATAATTTAAAAGTATAATTAAAGATCAACGAGGATCTAAAAGTTTTGTTTGCTAGATACTTGAAGATCGACGATGATCGATAGTTTGAAAGACTTAAAGATCGACGAGGAATGAGGATCTATAATTTCATAGTTCTGTTTCCTAGATACTTAAAGATTGGCGAGGATCGATAATTTTATAGTTTTGTTTGCTAGATACTTGAAGATCGACGAGGACTACCGGAGACGGGAGGTTGACCTCGAGATTAAATATGGGCGAGGTGAGCATTGATCCTCGGATCCTTCTCCGTCCTTCTCCGGAGCTTCTCAACATTCTCCAATCCTTCAAAGATCCTCCTAAAAGTCTCAGGTACTATTATTAGAGCATACGGTGGGAGCCAGGTAACAGTGGAATGATTTTCGGCTTCTGTATTTTCTTTATTTTATTATTTGTAATAATTGTAAGAGATTTATTTTAAATGTGCCTTGAGCATTTCTAGGCACATTTCAGTCTTAACACTTAGATATTATGGAATTACTTAATTTGTTTGGACTCCGCCCACCCCCCTAACTACAAATTATTGATTATTGATAAACTTTCTAATCTCTGATTGGTCTATCCAGTTTCAAATAAAAATAAAGTGATTGAAAAATATTGACTTTTTTTATTTGCTAAAAGATTCAGTAAATCTTTAACCCTATCCCTGCTTGGGTACTTGAAAACAAGGATACGCGGGGGGGTGGGGGGCAATTTGAAATATCAAAAATGAAACATCATTGGAAAGCTCTTGTGCTATATTTTAAGAATCTACCAAAAAAAAGCAAATTTGCACAAATTGAATTTTTTATCTTGCAAAATCCAGTTAAATTGTAAAAATATTTGCAAAAAAAATTGTAAAGCCCTTGACCATGCCATTTTGAATATGCAAAAAATTGTGCAAAATTTTAAATAACCTGATGTGTACTTACAAAATACTAAAAATGTGCAAATTTCCTTTGACGGGTTGTTTGCAAATACTTAGCCAAAATTTCTTTGCAGAACTTGTGCAATCCGTTTCCTTATGTCATAGGCTTTCCAAAAAGCTACAAGTTATCAAAATCTGACAACTGAAAGTGGGTCAAAACAGAGATTTAGTTTGTTACAGAAAAATTAGTCATTCAGGCAGTGTGCCTGAGGACTCAGCCAGTCAGTATAAAAGCCCGGTTTCATGCCGGGATCGAGGGCTTTCGGTATTTAGGAAAAGTCAGAAAATTTCAGCAGCCTCAGACCAATACCTTCTAAGTAAATGTAAAAAAAAACTACCCTCTAACCCATTCCCACCTACGAAATCTAGAAACATTTTATCTAGATTAGTTGCCGAGGGCTCAGGGACAGGACTAGATACTTCAGATTTATCATGGATAAGAGAAAATGTTTCTAAGGTTAGACATCTAACAACCTTATTAAAGCAGGGGGGTATTTTTTCTTGAAAAATCTTTTTTTCCTTGAAGTAAGGTGTGTTTTTAGATTTTTTAAGGGTTTTATTCGCTAAAGGGGGGAGAATTAGTGATTTTTTTTAGGAAANTATTTCTCCCAAATCTTAAGAAATAATTTTTTTCCATCCCCGGGGGGGGGGAGGGGTAAATAAATATACATCCCTTATTTAAAGTTTCCTGCCTGGATCATGGAGGCATTTCCCTTTGATATTGGATACGTTACGAGCGAATGAGGATTCAGGAGTGCTGTCGCTTATTTCATTGAACGACGGATTGTCCTTTAATGATTATAATTATAATAAAGGAATTTTTTATATTATTTGAAATTACAACACACATAATACCACATTTTTCTTAATACTACAACCAAATCCATTTAGAAGGGGAGGGGAGGGAGGGGCAGGTTATACTTCACATCCCCCCGCAAAAAAAATCGATGAAAATCATCCTGAACCCTTTTGCCCTAGTACTTTATCCAGAAAGAATGGCCGTGTTGGGCCGGAATTAAGTTCTACTGGGTGCATTTCTTATAGAGTTTGGGTCTCTCAAGATCGGGTGATTTTCAGATCTTTAATCGTATAGCTAGTTGAATCTGAGCTTATCCGTCCCTCTCCTTTCATCTCCGCCCGGGGGTGTCTTTTTCAATATATATGTCAATAACTAAACATAAGATCAATTAAGCTTGTTTGTTTAGGAAGAACAGAGGAGTTTATATGGTTTACTGGTTGCTTAGCTACCTACGGTACACGCCTTCGGTTCGGTAAACTTTACAGACACTCTTTTGGTACAGACACACGCACATGACGTTTCCGCCCCCTGCTTTCAACACATTTCGATGAGGTGAAGGGAAGGGGAAGTGGAAGGGCGCTATTGTTTATCAAAACTCAAAAGAAAACCAATGTTCAGTTATGTATGTTGGTTGCTTTAGGCGGAACGGGAATACAGGAAGATGACCCAGAATATCAGAGAAAGTAAAACTGTGGAGAAACCACTTTCTCTTCAGTTCAAAGAGGTGAAAGTTTAAGTGAAAGTATTTAAGTAATGTCAGTAGTTCTGTGTCTGAAAACTTTCCTTAAAGATTAAAGAAAGTGTAAGCGTAATTTCACGTGACCCTCCATGCAAAGAAGACAATGCCCTATTTACAACGAAACCCTGATCTGATCAATGAAATGGAAGATATTGTCGTTTTTTAGTTTTATATGTGCTTTAACTTTTATTTTTTTCTGCATTAGAAATGCCCAATGTCACTTTTGTATATAAACCACAATTGAAAAAATCAGTTTTCCAAAGTATAAACAATAAACATCGATATCTAATTTATACTTGATCAGACATAGTTTTTAAGGGTACCGTTGTGAATCGGACATTGTCATCTTTGCATGGAGACTGCAGAGTCACTTTAAATTACTCTTACAGTCCCTTTAAATATCCAGAGGCCAAAACTTTTTATTTTCAATTTGTGACTTTTCCTTTTGAAAGTGTTTTTCTCGGAGCAGGAGACTTTTGAATGACAGAAACTGATATAAATTATATCAGAATAGAAATTAATCCGTCTTATATTAAATCTCTGAACTTAAAAGTCAACGAGAATTTTTTTTTCATACCATTATGTTATTAATGTATTTCTTTTTATGAAAGTTTAAAAAGGATGAAATCCTAGACTTTTTAATCTCTGACATCTTCGTAAATTTTCTTTTGATTTTGCTCACGTTAGTTAACAATTATAAAAAATCTTTATTTCGAGACAAGTTAACCATGTGGTGTTGTTGTAGTTGAACTCTATTCTGATGATGCTGGTCCAGTTCGTGATCTCTGTCCTCGCCTCCTTCACCTTCGGATACCTAGCTCCCTACTATCTATACGGCAAGGAGGACCCTGCCGCCAGGATCCTTTTCGGATTTATCGTCGCATTTTTCGTCGGGATCGCCGATTTATATTTCGTTATTCGAGAGCATCTTAGTGAAGACGGAATACGGCTCACCAAAAAGATGAATTAATAATTAAAACATGCATTTTTAATTTTTACTAGATGTCAAGTCAATCTTTCAAAGTTTTGTGATATTTGATTTTTATTAATTGCTCTCGTTATATTTTTATCATATTATTGTCCGTCGTTTTATTTATGAGAAATGAAACTTCAAAAATTTACAGATTTTTCTATTGAATTACCATTGCGCTATTTTTCGCTAATGTTAACATTAAACGTTAATTATGATTTCAGAATTGAAGATGAACGGCGTGTTTAGCGGGGCTGGACCCCCTGACCTCTATACTTGGAAGGCAGGCTGACCAGCTCAATATCTTAACTAAGGATGTAATTAAGTGGTTCTCAATTTAAAAAGAAATGCATGTCCGATTCGCATGAGGCGACCTCCATACTTTTATTGAAGCAAACATTATTACGATTTATTTTTTTTCTGTCTGAAAACTGATTATTTCAATGTCTGTTGCTTAGGAACAAGATATAAGAACAAATTCTTCCTCGTTGTATTTAAGATAAAGGTTAGACAATGTTAATAAATGGCATTTACCTGTAAAAACTGAATCTCCCTTTTCACCTTTCACCTGCTACACTTTCAGACCGGATTTGGTTTGCTTTTATTTGATTGGTTGGATGGATGGTTTTTTAGTTGGTTGGTTTGTAGGTTGGTTTGTAGTTTGTTTGACAGGATTATTGATTGGTTGGTTGGATGGTTGATTGATCGTTTTGTTGGTTGGTTGGTTACTGGTTGATTGATTGTTTGATTGATTGATTTGATTGATTGATTGATTGATTGATTGATTGATTGATTGATTGATTGCTGCATGTCTTGAACTGTGTCCGACTGGTAGGATGTAACTGAAGAGTTTAAGACATCTTGTGAAGAACTAGAGTTGGGGGAACTTCTTCACGACGATATGTTTGGTTTGTTTGAGGTAAGTTTGACTTATTTTTCAGGGGTGTATATATTTTTTTCTAGGGGTTTTTCGTTAAATTGGGGGAAATT
>NW_019396682.1:0-43586 GCF_000591075.1 Eurytemora carolleeae | reverse complement strand
TGAATGAGAATTCATCAAAATCCATGTGTGTAATTCTGATATATATATAAACCCTTGCATTTTGAAAGACAGATTTCAATTATTTTCCTTTTAAGACTAATTAAAAATGTTTGAATTAAGCTTTATGTCTATATACAAGAGGGAATTCAATTTTTAATTCTGAACCATATAGTCAAGGCTAAATGTGACTTAAATAAAGGGTAAGCATAAATTTTTCATGACTTTTAAATACATTCTGATAAAAGCTGAACCACGATATTTACATGACTAAAACAGTTTATAGGTATAAGGTTAAATATATCTACTACTGTGGTTCAAGTTTCATCAAGATTAAACTTTGTTTTGATAGTCTTTCATATACTTGTTCTCCTCCCTTGGCGATGAGAGCTGCCAGGTGCCTGGGGATTGACTAAATCATTTTTTCTACACAAATCCTTGTTCCAGTCTTAATGTGTCAATAGAAAACATTTGGGCAATTAAAATTCATCAAGCAGAGGTTGGATATGATGGAGATCACAGACCTCAACTCCCTGAAGCTTAACATCAAGCAGAGGTTGGATGAGAAGGAGATCACAAACCTCAACTACCTGAAGCTTAACATCAAGGAGAGGTAGGATGAGAAGGAGATCACAAACCTCAACTACCTGAAGCTTAACATCAAGCAGAGGTTGGATGAGAAGAAGATCACAAACCTCAACTCCCTGAAGCTTAACATCAAGCAGAGGTTGGATGAGAAGGAGATCACAAACCTCAACTACCTGAAGCTTAACATCAAGCAGAGGTTGGATGAGAAGGAGATCACAAACCTCAACTACCTGAAGCTTAACATCAAGGAGAGGTTGGATGAGAAGGAGTTCACAAACCTCAACTACCTGAAGCTTAACATCAAGCAGAGGTTGGATGAGAAGGAGATCACAAACCTCAACTACCTGAAGCTTAACATCAAGCAGAGGTTGGATGTGAAGGAGATCACAAACCTCAACTACCTGAAGCTTAACATCAAGCAGAGGTTGGATGAGAAGGAGATCACAAACCTCAACTACCTAAAGCTTAACATCAAGCAGAGGTTGGATGTGAAGGAGATCACAAACCTCAACTACCTGAAGCTTAACATCAAGCAGAGGTTGGATGAGAAGGAGATCACAAACCTCAACTCCCTGAAGCTAAACATCAAGCAGAGGTTGGATGAGAAGGAGATCACAGACCTCAACTACCTGAAGCTTAACATCAAGCAGAGGTTGGATGAGAAGGAGATAACAAACCTCAACTCCCTGAAGCTTAACATCAAGAATATATGGAGGGAACTTGACGATGACAAGGCGTTTATTTGACTCAATCATGTTTGTGGCAGGAATCTAGAGCCGCATATAAATAGATTGGATCCTCCAGGCTCCAAAGCACTGTAAATAAGTAAATATATTTAAGGCGATGTCTGCTATCGAGATGATGGATCCAAAAATGGATTCTGGAATGAGCTCAAACATTCCTCCTCTAACATTTCAGGAGGCTGCACTTACCAACCATCTTCCGTTAGACAAGTAGGTTACATNCTTTTCAATAATTACAGCTGATATTCCTTTACTTACAAGTATTAAAAAAATTTATTTAAGATCAGTTTTTAATTTTTTTTATTTGTATATTTTCTGAATTCGTGATAAATTAAAATTTCTCACTGTTAATAAACCTTTCCTGCATGTCTGGATCCCGAAAAATGTCGAGTTTTTGTGGTTTTTTTATTTATATTCCATGTTAACTGTACAGTAAATGAAAAACCAAATAATTATTATAGTTTGCGCCCTGAGGACCTGATTGGAATTATAGATGAAAGTTTGTCCTCCTTGGTTGCTTGGTTAGAGGGGCATTCATTAGTACAAACTGTATTTACAAACCTGTACACACATGAACCTGAGCAGGTATGTACATAGTACATACATTAGTACAAACTGTATTTATAAACCTGTTCACACATGAACCTGAGCAGGTGTATACATACATTAGTACAAACTGTATTTACAAACCTGTACACACATGAACCTGAGCAGGTATGTACATACTACATACATTAGTACAAACTATATTTATAAACCTGTACACACATCAACCTGGGCAGGTATGTACAAAGTTTACAGTACATTCATTAGTACAAATTGTAGTTTCAAACCTGTAAACTCTTCATACTGAAGGGATATTTAATTTACTAAATATTGATTATTTTTACGAAAAACGACGATTTCTATCTCACTGCTACTCAGGATAGAGGTTCTACTGGCACTGTTGTGAATCAGACACGTCGCTCTCTCCTGCCGTATGAAAAAATTGTTCTGCTTTTTTGTTGTTGAATTTTCAGCCAATTTTTTTTATTCTTTTAGGAAAAATATGTTTTTGTTATCCAGGGTGAACCCGACCGGAAATTAATTACACACCACAGTCTAAACTGTCATCAGAAAAATTTTAAACTTTTTTTCCATCTTTTATTTTTTTTATCTATTTCCCATCTATCTTAACTTCATTAAAACGTCTTATTATTTTGATCAATTCGGACCCGCACTTGACATTTTTTTCCACCAAGTTAATATTTCTACAGGGCATAAACATTTTCTAAGGTTTTTGCAATCAGAAATATCTTAGAAGTTTGTTTTAAAAAAAATTCTTCCTTTTTGAGAACCAGAAAACTTTGGAATAAAAAGACGACATTTAGACAACAATTAAATTTAAGTGATGTTGTTACAAAGCTAATAGTTTAACTTGCGACTTATAATTGCTGTGTCTTACGTTGATTCCAGAGCTGAAAACTTTAGAATGAAATATCCTTAATCCCGATCGGTTAATTAATCTGGAGATTAATAACACGAGGATAACAAACATTATTTAATCTGGAGATTTAGAAAAAGAGAAGATCAAGCATTAATCTTGATATCCACCATTCTAAAGTTTCAGCTCAGACTATATAAAGTTATAACTTGAGTTGAATCTAAAAGTCGTCTTACTATTCCATAGTTTTCTGGTTCCAACTGTAGTTGTAATATTTTCTCTGTAAAAGTAACACTTCTGTTTAAGGTTATACAATGGGATAGTGAACCTCCCTCAGCTCTTGAAAGATGCGGAGGAAGAGAATTCTAAGAAAGCCAGAGCCAACAAAGGAAAGGTAAGAATTGTTTTTGTTAAAGATAAAAATGTTTTACTGTTCATAACACGCTCAATCGGTTGCCTGGTTGCCTGGTCTTAAATCTCTTTTTGATTATCTCTTGGTAGATTTCCCTTTATATTCCCGGGAATTAATTATATCCTTCAATTTATCAACTTTAAACAAGGTTTTAATTAAGCCTTCATGCTAAGATGCCTGATTCAAGCCTGGTACCTTTAAAAGCTTTGTTTGATCAAGTATGAACTAGATATAAATGTTTTTGTTTTGTTATGAAATTTAAAATTCCTAGGAAAATGGAGAGGGTGGATTATTTTGTGTTTGCTCTAGGGGTTCATGAGTTATGATTGGACAAACACACAACATAAAATTACTAACTTTGGGTTTTAACCTACAACGTTCAAATAATTAAGATATACAAACACTTTTTACTATTGAGATACATTTGAAGAATATGTTTTCTTTTTTTTTGTGAAAAAACTAAATTGTTCTAATATTAAAATATACTGTTTAAGGATGAGAATGTTGGAGCAATGTATACATGTATCGCTAGTCGGTTAAAATTTCTACGATTATTCTACCTAGGTCTTACTTCCCTGGAAAAGTAAGTACAATTAAGCTGATAGGTTGGGGCTAAAGGTTCATAAACAGTGACACAGATGTACTTCTCTTGCAAAATAAGTTGATCAAGTTCATAGTTATGACAAATTAATTTAGCAAATAAATAAATCTTTTTTAGAGGTGAAGTAACGGAAGGCTATCGTCTAATAAGTGGATCACGTGACCAGCTAACCTCTATCCTCAGTACAGTCTCCCTAGGGACCTGCCCTGCCGCTGGTCAGAATATGCTGGGATTTGACCCTGGAGCTAACCAGCGTCTGCTCCCCCCAACCTTCCCTCGGTTCACTAAGACCCGTGATAGATCTACGGCTGTGAAATATTACCAGGATCTGACGAACAATGTGTTGTTGGTGTGCGGGGTGAACTCGATCCAGGGGTTCCACTCCTTGCTCAACTTTTTCCAGGAGTTTAGCTCTAGGTAGGGGTATATATTTTAAAGAAGGGGGGGGGGAATTTTCCTGTATTTTAAAAGAAAAATCCAGAAACATTTTTTATATACTGGGGAAAAGAAATGGTTTTGGAGGATGGGGAGGGGGTTTCAAGAATATATATACCCCTGGCTGTAGATCCCCCTGTCTACTAAGCCGGAGTTTACTCCAGATCCTCTACTCACCTCTAGGATTAAACCAATCGTATCCGTCCTCTCCTAATCCGTCAACTCCTCGGAACCATCCGGTTTTACAGGTTGGTTTAATCAAAAACTTAAAATTTTTTGTTTTATGATTGATTTTACACTTACCTCCCTTGATTCCGACCCGAGGGGCAAAATTTCTTCATAAGATACCAAAAATGGTTCATTCTGGAAAAAAACACATTGTTATTAATGCGAGATCTATTAACTCTACTAGTCCCTTATTGTTTACTCAAGTTTTAGAATTTAAACAATTGGGAATAAAGTTTGAAAATTTAACAAGAAATGTTCAGAAGATACTTGTGCCATAATATATCGTTACTGATGTTAACTTTTTATTGCAGGATATTTTACAAGAATCGTGTAAGGGATTTCTGGCTCCTGCTGCACTGTTACCTCCGCCACCCTGCGCACCCGGGCAACCAGCCAGCCCGCTACATACACTCCAGGTCAGGGAATATTGTGAGAGGGAGGGGTGGGATGATTATTTTTATTTTATAGAAAAACTACAATTGGAAATCATCAATTTACTGATAGAAAAAAATAATTTTTTCATCATTTGCTCTGACAAAGGACAACCTTTTTTTTCCATGAAAAGATTAAATAAGATAAACAATTCCCAGGATCCGGTTTCCAACTTTTTGTGTCGTCTCTCCTTTCTAAAGCAAAAATATTAGAAGCAATAAAAATGTAAATTGATCTAGCTAGATTTCACTGATTTAAAGCCGAATTTAAAGAATTTGAGCCGCGGCTTAAATTTGAGACGCGACTCAAATATTGTTGGTTCTACTTAAAATTGTATTCAATTTTTCAATTGTATTCAATCGAAACTGGTTTTTGTCGGATTTGATATGCGGCTCAAATTCATTAAAGTCGGACTCTGGTTACTTGCACTATGTATTTTGCCAATTTTTAATTTAAACCTTAATCTTATTCCTAATCTTAATCTTAACCTTAATCTTAACCTTCCTTCTTCTATCCAGGGCGGACACGACAATATCCGAGCATATAGCAGCCCAGGAGAACAAGAAGAAGGGGAAGAAGAAGAACAAGGTTGGAGGAAAGAAGAATGTAAGGAGTAGACCGTATTCTTTAGAAATAGCAGGATACCAGGTTAGAAAACAGTTTATTATTAAATAAATATTTTTTATTTATTTTTTAGTTTTGTATAATTATAAGAAATACAATGAATTTTGATGAAACCGTTATTCTTTACATACACAGTATGAGCCTTTAATGACGACGACATTATGTCTGTATATAGTTCTTAATATCTTGACTTTATTTTTAAGATAAAATTAAATTTTTTTAGACAAAGAGAGAAGCTGCAGTGTATCCTAGATGAATTCTTCACTGTTCAGGGAATTCAATCCAATCATTAAAACCTGAAATAGGAAGTTTTCCTTTATTATTTTTAAGTTAAACTTTAACTATCAAACCATTCGGTCCTGCCNCCACCTCCAATAAATAACTTTTTTATGACTTGGTAAAATTCTGATACAGGAGGAAGCGGATAAGATAGACGGTATGCTCAATACACTCTCCTTACAGGTATAGATATAATTTAATAAAGTTTAGCTTTGTCGCTAAACTACCTACATTCGGTTCAAATATTTATCTAATGTTTCTAGTAAAGTTTGATACAGGGATGGTAAACTACGCACATGTGGTCAACTACTAGACATTTCACACCAGATAGTTCATAACTTAGTACAGTGTACACCAGATAGTACTGAACAATGTCTTGCGTACTCCAGATAATTAATAGGTCAATATCAGTGTAAATAGTTAATATTGTTCAATGTACTGGCCTCATTGCCCGATACTGGTGATATAAGCCAGTAAGTGAGAAGTAAAATTTACTGTAACATGTACAGATTACTGTACTATGTACACATATAGTTAAAAATATTCAATACTTCCTTTTCAAGATTATACTGTACTCTGTGAAGTGTATAGTGTATACTTCATATTTAATATTTTACAATGTACAGTGCGTGTTTTGTTAAATCTATTGAACTATATATTAAATAATGTGCTAAACAATCTTTTAAACACTGTGCTGAACAATCTATTTGACACTGTACTGAAAACTCTCTTGAACACTGTGCTGAACAATCTATTTGACACTGTACTGAAAACTCTATTGAACTCTGTATTGAACCATCTATTTAATACTGTACTGAAAACCTTATAACACTGTACTAAACGATCTATTGCACACTGTACTGAACGATCTATTGAATAATATATTGTACAGGCTGAAGGTGGGACTGGAGAACCCCATGCACTGTACCTGAGTACCTGGCTTATCTATCATGTTCTTAGATTAATGATTAGGTAAGAATTTTTCTCATGGAGGTTTGGGATACTATTCATGGAAGTTGGTATCAAAAATGTTTCATTTTTAGAGTTTTTTTTTGAAAGATGCAAATTATATGAAAGGGCTTTTGACACTGAGAATAATTAAGATTAAGATAGGGCTGAAAATCCGGAATGTTTGAAGGAAATATGTTTATTTGAGGTTTGAATTAAAGATATGTTGCATCTGGGTTTGTATTAAAGATATGTTGTATCTGGGTTTGTATTGTTGATATGTTGTATCTGGGTTTGTATTGTAGGTATGTTGTATCTGGGTTTGTATTGTAGGTATGTTGTATCTGGGTTTGTATTGTAGGTATGTTGTATCTGGGTTTGTATTGTAGGTATGTTGTATCTGGGTTTGTATTGTAGGTATGTTGTATCTGGGTTTGTATTGTAGGTATGTTGTATCTGGGTTTGTATTGNAACTGTTTTTTGTCGGATTTGATATGCGGCTCAAATTCATTAAAGTCGGACTCTGGTTACTTGCACTATGTATTTTGCCAATTTTTAATTTAAACCTTAATCTTATTCCTAATCTTAATCTTAACCTTAATCTTAACCTTCCTTCTTCTATCCAGGGCGGACACGACAATATCCGAGCATATAGCAGCCCAGGAGAACAAGAAGAAGGGGAAGAAGAAGAACAAGGTTGGAGGAAAGAAGAATGTAAGGAGTAGACCGTATTCTTTAGAAATAGCAGGATACCAGGTTAGAAAACAGTTTATTATTAAATAAATATTTTTTATTTATTTTTTAGTTTTGTATAATTTTAAGAAATACAATGAATTTTGATGAACTTTGGACATTAAAATGGAAGTTTTTCCATACTTGTTTACACTTTCCCCTAAAATTCTTTATTTCCGATTTAAAATCATTTACTTTTCAAAATTCAGCGAAAATAGTTCCTCAAAAAATTTTCCGCTGCGCTTAAATCATATTTTATACAATTTTAGAGTTTGTTATATTTTGATTCCTGGTTTTTTAGCGAATTTTTTTTGTTCTTAAAACAAATCTTAATTTTAATATTTTACCTAAATCTGAGTTTAAATTTAAGAACATTATTTAATACCAATTTTCCTTCAGTATTTTGTTCTTAAATGTCATAAAAGCACAAAAAAAAGAAAATCCGCAATATTCATAAAAAGTAATATTTATTTTATCTAGGCTAACTCTCTGGTGTGTGGGGGTATGTTTAAACTTCTAGTTGCTGCTAAGAAGGAAGGAAAAATATTGTCCCCTAGTCCAGATTTTGATAATGAAGCGGTTAGATACGATCATAGGTAGATAAATGATGAAATATTATTAATTTTAATTTAACCAATATGTGTCAAAAAACGTAAGCAATTAAAGTAATACTAGCTTGGGAACCTTGCTTTGCCTGGAAACAAATTTTTCTTTTTTAGAGTCAACTTATTCCATTTTCAACTAATAACTTTAAAACCAAGCTAACAAGATTACTACTTTATATTTATAGATACCCTCAACCCTAAATTTTCCAACTTTAACGGTGATTTTGTGGTTTTTCTGCATTATTTTCAGGAGTTATATTCAATAGTGATATATTTATAAGAAAAGTTTCTACAATTTTAAGGGATTTCAATGGTTTTAACTTCGAATAAAAATAAAAATGAAAACATTTTAAAACTATCAAATTTTAAATTGTAGGTTTGCTGCTTTTGGAGGTCTGCTCACTCCGCCATTGGCCCCCTACTCACAATATAAGGTACATTACCGCTTTAGTGATTGTCGCGTCAACCTAGTTGCACAGGCGTCTAAAGAGCAAGGACGACTCTATTGACCCCTGCCGTATGTCTGCCACTGCAGTTGGTGTACCGGGCGGTGCAGTACAAACTAGGACCGTAAAGGTCGGTTCAGCTCAGATTCCAATTTACACGAGTTTAATGTGACGCATAGGGGTTTAAATTGTTGGATAATTTAAGAAACAGAGCTCAGATTTTAAGTTATAGTCCAAGATTGTTTATGCTTTGCTTTCCCACACAACAATTAACAAATATATGAAACTGCAATTGGTAAATTAGAATTCAATTTCTATGATTTGATTTAGACATTACATAATGCATGCTAAATATTTCTATAATGCAATGCTCAGGATCCGCAGCATTTTGGCTTCCTGGATCCGGATCCAAGGGGCAAAATATCAACCGAAATCTGTAAAAAAATGATTCATCAAGTTTTTAGATTAAAAAGCGTATTATTATTATTATTATTATTATGATTTATTTGTCGGAACACGTTCAAAAATGAGTAAACCTTAAAGAAATGTCAGACCTGAATCCGGATCCATTTTTTATTCGTCTCCGTAATGAAATGGATCCTAAGCACTAAAATTTGTATTCTATATATATATACTTTGCTTGTCTATCTGTCTGTGTGTTTGTTTATATCCAAAAAATGTCGAAACGGCTGAACTGATGGGGCCCAAATTTTGTGACCCCAGGGAAGTGTTATAAATACTCAAAATTACAAAATTGTGTGTCCAAAAGTGTTTGATTTTTGTAAAATTTTGAAAATGCGCAAACAGATATAAGTTTATCCGCGGACTTTGTTAGTTTTTGTTTTATATTGTAAAGAGAAATGATGCTCACAGATAGAGCCGCAATAAAAAGTTGAAATAGAAGATGAGCGCGAAGCGCCCTGAGAGCTAAATGCGCATGAATGAAAAAGTGCAAATTATGTAATAAAGCTCTGCGCTCATATATATAATATATATTAATATGTTAGCTATAGCTGGCCAAACAGCTTGACCAAATTGGCAAACATTGTTTTAGGAAAATCGTTGGCTAGAGGCTAAAAAATAGGTTTTTTTCTTCAAAATTCTAAATTTAAAATGTCTAATTGAATATTGCCGCTTTTAGGATGTACTCGGATTAACAGAAGAGATCAATGCTAAAGATTTATATTTAATTGCATCCAGAGATTTTGCCCAGGCCAGACAAGTTCTAGAATCCGTTCAGCAGGTGGGCAGTTTAATAAAGGGACTGTGTACTTAATTTAAGGGGATTACATTATCAAAATTACAACGATAAAAACCTTTATTTGGTTAACAACAAGGATGATTATCGTTTTTCTGAAAAGTGATTTAGTCTGTCTTTCTTCATTGTATCGCCTGCAAAAAAAACCCTTAAATGAAAATGATCCAATTGTCAAAAGAAAAACAAGGATATCTTTCTAATTTTTGTTACTGTTTATAATGTAACTAGATCCTCACGGACTGAATATAATGAATTTGAGCTTTCGAAGTTGAAAGAGAGGAAGGATTGGAATCGGTTATTCTAATATAAAGGTAGCTCAAATATGAATAACCAGTGGTAGGTAGTTCGAATATGAACCAGTGGTAGAAAGTTCAAATATGAACCAGTGTGGTAGAAAGTTCCAATATGAACCAGTGGTAGAAAGTTCAAATATGAACCAGTGGTAGAAAGTTCAATAGGTAGTTCAAATATGAACCAGTGTGGTAGAAAGTTCCAATATGAACCAGTGGTAGAAAGTTCAAATATGAACCAGTGGTAGGTAGTTCGAATATGAACCAGTGGTAGAAAGTTCAAATATAATCCATTGGTAGGTAGTTTCAATATCAACCAGTGATAGAAAGTTCAAATATGAACCAGTGGTAGGTAGTTCTAATATGAACCTGTGGTAGAAAGTTCAAATATGAACCAGTGGTACTGGTAGGTAGTTCCAATATGAACCAGTGGTAGAAAGTTCAAATATGAACCAGTGGTAGGTAGTTCCAATATCAACCAGTGTTAGAAAGAAAGAAACATTTATCACCAAATCTTTAGTTATTCTTTTATTGAACAATATTACAAGCTCAATGGAAAATAGCATTAGAAATCCACATTAAAAAATATTGGAAGCAAAGTAGAACTGACAAAAGATGTTTCTTTTTATCCTAAGACACCTATCACATAGCTGTAAGTTCATATCTCTATCTAGATTTATTATATATTCATCTTGAGTTTGATAGTTGGGTAGTAGGCCGCTCCTAAAACCCTAGTTTATTGATTGATTCTATTTCAGGCGTGTGATGGTGATACTGATACAAAGAACCTGATTACTGTTTGTAAAACAAACCTTATTGTTTCCTCAGTTCTAGCCAAGGATTCTCAAAACAGAACTCTTACTTTTGACTTCTCTCTCCATCCTTCCTTTCCAATCATCAAACTTTCTTAGCTGCGTTCCTGTAACATTTATCGTTATTAATAGTTAATTTTCATTTTCAGTGTATAGATTTGAAATATTTTTATTGTACTAGTCTACTTAGTTTATCTTACAAGGGCGTATACAGGATTTATTATGGGGCAGTGCCTCCCCTTGTTTATGCCAGTGCGCCTTTGTCCTAAGCACTAATCAACTTTTTTATTTTCAACTTTAAAGATTTTTCTAATGTTATCAGAGGTTGGAACTTGAACGCTTAATCTTGATATCCAATGTGGACACTTGAGGATGAATGCTTGATCTCTCAATTAAAATTATCCCTGCATGACTACAAAAGAAATAAATGTTTAGGATGGACGGACATTGGAGATCAATGCTTGATCCCAAGATTCATAACACAAAATTCTGACTTCTAAATGGCTTTGCTTTTTCTATCTTAACCCATCTCTAAATTAGTCTTTTTTTTTACTCAATCCAAAGATTTTGTAGGTTGGAGTTATTTTATTCTTAAAATTGAATAACTGACTATTTTACAAAATTTGGGGTTTTAACTTTTAAATTATACTAAGAAGAAATTTTATAAATGCCCAGCGTGTTCTTGTATAGAAGAAATATGTCTAATGTGAAGAAAGATGTTCGTGCTCAGTTGGATCGATCCGAATCCGGAATCCAATTTTTTACAGTATGGATTAAGAATCCGGATCAAAATGAAATGTATTCTAACCTAGTTAATGCTCATTCTCTCTTCTCTGCTTTCAAATTTCATTATCGCAAAACTCTTCTATTGTTTCATTCTGACAAAGTTTATACTCTTTCTATGGGTTCTTATTCTCATTTCAGTTGAAAGACTTAAAGGGACCGTACGACGTGTAATTTTAAGTGATCCTCGATGCAAAAATGACAATGTCTGATTCACAACGGTACCCTTAAACCCTTTATCTAATCCTCAATGCGGAGGATAACTTGGAATAGTGTATAATTATTATGTTTTCCTGTATTAGAAATTCTCAAGTCACTTCTGCAGAAAAACCACAAATGATAATAATGATAATAAAGCGTGCATTGTCATCTCTGCATAGGGGATAACTTAAGAATACGCTTACAGTCTCTTATTAGGGAGAAAATTATTTTGTTCACTGTTGTCTTGGTGTTTTCTCTTAAAATTCGTCGATTAAGTTTTTTTGCTATTAATCATCGTTTTATTAAAAACAAAGCTCGGAAATCTATCAAAAGTAAATAAAATCAAAGTATTAGATGTCTAAGAAATTTATTGTCACTAAAGAATTCTTTATAAAATGATATGCATGTAAAATGTACATTATAGTGTACAGTAAAGTACCTACAGTAAACAAAACAGTGTACTACATTATAATACTGTTTAGTTCTTTACAGTAGTACACATTGTACAGATTTAGTTATTTAGTGTACAGTACACTTAAAAGTACATTTCTGTAATGCACAGATCATTAAACAGTACAGTTCAGTATAGTTTCAGTTTCAGTTAACAGTTCAGGACAGTTAATAGTACGGGACAGTTAACAGTACAGGACAGTCAATAGTACATAACAGTCAATAGTCCATAACAGTCAATAGTACATAACAGTTAACAGTGCAGGACAGTTAATAGTACATAACAGTAAATAGTACCGGACAGTAAATAGTACCGGACAGTCAATAGTACAGGACAGTCAATAGTACAGGACAGTCAATAGTACAGGACAGTTAATAGTACATGACAGTTAGCAGTACAGGATAGTTAACAGTAATATACAGTTAGTAGTACAATACACTTAACAGTTCATAACAGCATAGTAAAATTACAGTACAGTACATTACAGTACATCACAGTACATTACAGTGTTGTGAAGTACAGTAAATTGTAAACCACAGTAGACTGTACAGCGCAGCACAGTGTAAAATACAGTACAGCTCTGTATTTAGTACAAAAAAGTGTACTTTAGAAAGCAGTACACTGTACATTACTTTAATACATTGTGTAGTGCTTAAACAGCTCCAAGTGCATTCTTCTAGTTTGACAACATACAGATAATAGATAAAGATAAATCACCAGCACATTATTCTTTAAATAAGTTAGAAAAGACTTACAAAACTGGTAACATAATGATAATTTTGGTTAAACTGCTTGAATTAAAAATATTTTAAATTGTTTGTACTGAAGTTGTAACTACAGTTCAACTTGTTATTAATTTAGTTTTGTTATTTCTTTCAATAAACAACGTATTAAATTGTTTGTAAATCATTTTTTTTAAATATATCATTATTTCAGAAAGAATGGAAATGCTATAATTTCCGGACTTCCGGTGTTTTCTGACAAATTAAAGGGATTTTATGGAATCGTGACGTAACGTGTTTAATCGTCCGAGGTCTCATGATCTGAGGCTGTGAGGCTGTTTGCTCCAGTTTATTTACAACCTTGAAGGTTGGAGGATGGGCCTACTCTGACCTCCGTTCTATCCTCCACAATTCAATTCAACCATCGGAGAATATAAATCCGTCCGTGAATCAATTCAAATCCAGAAATGGCTGGCGTAGCCCAGGATAAGACGACCAGCCGTGTGGCGCTCTGCTCGGCCATTTTTGCAGGATTTGCGTACGTTGGTTACGCAGTTGTGCGTCAAACATTTGGGAAGAAGTTGGACCGTCCGGGATTTCTGCGTAATGAAAATGATGTGCTTGGACTGGAGTTGGATGAGAATAGAAACGGGAAGGTTTATCTCAGACGATTGTCGGGTACGGATTTAACGTTATTTATATTTAAAGGGACTATTTCCCATTCTCATTTTGAGGAATGGTTAAAACTTTCACTGGTTTAAAAAGATAAATATATAACGTAAAAGGGAGTGACCTGCAATGTATGGTTGTACATCGTGGAAACTGTTTATACGTCTCAAATGAATCCTAAAAAAGATTTTCTACAAAACTGCATCCTCAGTTCAACCAGCATACATTGCCGGTCACTCCCTTTAAGAATTGTAGCAAATTTTTTGTATATTTTACTTTGTTTTTATTTTTTCTAAACGTCAAAAAGATTTAGTCGTTATTAATGAAGGAAAATTATGCAACTAAATAAATTTTATAACTAGTATTTGATATTGTAAAAGGTCTTGTAGAGCGCTTCGCGCCCTTTTTATTGGTAAGAATTAAAATTTTGTTTGATAAAAAGTTTTAAAAATGTCGTATATTTTGAGTGTTCATTTGTGAATCCAAATATTCTAAAGGGCCTTTTTTTTTTTACAGTACACGAACATGTTACAAATATGTAATGTGCAACTTTGAGCTTGTATTATATTTTATTGACCTCTAACTGTACATAACCATGAACAGTGTCATAAAAAGTAATCACTTATCTTTTTCCGGGATATAAAGTTTACATACTTTATCAACCATCTACAACTATACTCTCAATACCTATCTTTTCTAGACTTTACACAGTGATAACCAGAAAACTCTAAAATAGGAAGACGACTTTTAAACTCAAGTTAGGACTTAAACTAGTTCAATTGTTCAGCCGTTTTGATGTATATTGGGCACAAACAGTTTAATTTGCTGAAATATATTTTTTTTTACTTCTAAAACATTTAAAGGAACTCTTGACATGACCCTCATTTGAAAGAGTTGCATGCCTCTTAACGGTATCCTTAAAGCCTTTGTTTGAGTAACATTTAGAAAGATATTTCTATCTTGAAATGTCAATTTTCATTATTGTCTCAGCTGCTAAAAAAAAAACACCGATTGAAGGTATTTATTTTCTACTAGAAAACATGGACTCTCCCGTTGTCTGAAAGGTTTAAGGATGACAGTTGTGATTTGGGTATTAAACATTTTTAATACAGGTTCACTTTGAAATGCGTAAACAATCTTCTTTCACGTTAAACTAAAGTAAATTTTATTTGAGATTGGAATCTTAAAGGTTTTCAATCATAATAATAATAATAATCTTCAATCTATGATGAAGGTTGGAGACAAAGCCTATGACGGTCCGCCATCGAAACTTCTTTACACTCTCAGATCATATATTCCTTTATTGAAGAGTTATTGAGAAGAACAAACATGTTTTGAATTTTTAGACAATAACAACCATAAAGATTTGCTTTTCTCATACATGTGCGTACAATGAAGCTAGAGGAGCTACGAGTTCTCAAAATCGGACCAGTAATTTCTTATAAATTTAACCGTCTTCTTCTGTATAGTGTTTTAGGCTTAAGCAGTAAATTAAGTTTATTTTAGGTTCCGCTGCGTGTGGGTCAAACAGAGCTGAGAGCGGTCAACGTATTCCTCTTTCATGTGTTCTCCGTCCCCTCTCTGTCAGGTCAATTCATGGGGATTCATATCCTTTTGTCCCCCCCTGCCCCTTTATTGGCCAATTTCATCCATAGTTGTTTAATTAATCTCTTTATTTTATTTGATATTTAAAATTTTAAAATGAGAAGCAAATTCTACATGTATTTATTACTAGTATGTATCTATTTGCTTGATATTGTAATTTGAAAAGAATGTTTTAAAAATTCTCCATTAAAAAAATGCAAATTTACAANCCCCCCCCCTTCTTTTTGGGTACACGGGGAGGGCAATATAAACACGAAATCATGATTTGAAACAAAAGCAAGAATTAATAGAGTAACAAACACAAGAATAAGTAGCGGGACAAACATAAGTATTAGTAAAGAAACATAAACATTACTAAAGGGACAAACATAAGAATTAGTAGAACAAACATAAAAATTAGTTAAGAAATAAACACAAACGAACTCAAGAGTTCGTATAGGAGGAACAAACACAAGAATTAGTAGAGAACTAACATAAGAATTAGTAGAGAAACAAACATAAGAATTAGTAGAGAACTAACATAAGAATTGTTGGAGAACTAACATAAGAATTAGTAGAGAAACAAACCCAAGAATTAGTAGAGGAACAAATACAAGAATTAGTAAAGCAACAAACACAAGAATTAGTAGAGGAACAAATACAAGAATTAGTAAAGCAACAAACACAAGAATTAGAAAAGCAACAAACACAAGAATTAGTAAAGCAACAAACATAAGAATTAGTAAAGGAACAAGCACATGAATTAGTAAAGCAACAAACATAAGAATTAGTAAAGGAAAAAACACATGAATTAGTAAAGGAACAAACACAAGAATTAGTAAAGGAACAAACACAAGAATAAGTAAAGGAACAAACACAAGAAATAGTAAAGGAATAAACACAAGAATTAGTAGAGGAAAAAACACAGGAGTCAATAGGGGAACAAACACAAGAATTAATGGAGGAGCAAACACAAGAACTAGTAGAGGAAAAAACACCAAGAATTAGTAAAGGAACAAACACAAGAACACAAACTACTGAACGAACACTTCACTACAATGAGGAACAGAATCAAGAAAAGGAACTTGAATAAAAATAAAAACTGGAGCAAAAAGGAATACTACACTTTAAAACAAAATGGAACTTAAAATAATTGCTTTATGACATTATAAATGTACAGTGGACACAGAATCAGAACCTGAATTTAAAGAATTTGAGCCGCGGCTTAAATTTGTCACGCGGCTCAAATATGGTTGGTTCCACTTAAAATTGTTTTCAATGTTTCAAGATTTAAGCCGGCACTCAATTGAAACCGGTTTTTGGCGGATTTAAGACGCGGCTCAAATTCATTAAATTCGGACTCGGAACTTTTATGTATATAATTATTTATTCAGGGAAAGAATACGAGAGCTGAACCTGAGTGCTTTAGCGTTTGCGGACACAATCCTAGCTCTTCAAGGTTTTTATTTTTATTAAAGTGAGACAATGAGAGCAGAGTGCTTCGAGCACCTTTTTACATTAACCAAGCCTTTTAATGTTTCTGTAAGTTTTTCTAAACATTTGACCACTTGCACTATTACAATATATTGGATTTTATATTTTCTTGTTTTCACGGGCGAATATTAAGTTTTAGAAAAAATAACGGTTATAAACCTTGCTTTGGGTCATTAGAACACACATAAAATTTTGCCAGTATAGGTTTTAAATCCAAACAAACCATAAGTTTTTTTCAATTTCTTTTTTTCATAAGAAACTATCCATAAAAAGATGATTTCTTTACAAAGTATGCAAAACAGATTATTATGAAAGTTAGTTACTCTATTTTTCTGACAATTATATTTATATTTCCTTTTTCTTTTTTACTTTTCCCCCAGAAATATGTATTTAGGATAATCTTGCAGTAAATAAGATTATTTACTATTTTCTAATCTTTCCAAAGTTAAAAATGCTAAAAACCTTCAGAAAAGGGAATAATGAAAAAAAGGATTTCATATTTGATTTAAAATTTACGTAAGATTTTGCGTAGGGGTTTGGCTTCATTTGGTTTAAAGATAATTTTATAATTTAAAATAGTTTCTTTTTCTAAAATGTCCAAAAGTAATAAGTCATATTGACTAAATACTTTTTTAAACTGGTTTTCGTAAAAAACTAAAAGCTTCTCGTGTTTAGGTAAAAGACCCGTGATAGGGGCGCGTAGCCTTGGTTCCTCCCCCTTCCACTCCCCTCCTAGGATTCTCTCCCCCCTGGACGCACAACAACTCCCACTCCTAGAATATAACCCCTCTTGTCCGGCTACTCCCAGGTCAGTTAAAAGTACACCCAACTGTTTGTACAAGTAGAAATTGTAACAGTTCTACAAAACGTTTTTGCATGGATTATTCTTTGATCGGTAAATTTTTCGATTTAAAAAAAAACTTGCTGTTAGTGTGCGTCTTACCCCCTTTTCATTTAACAATTTTAGCGTTAAAATGTTGCTCTTCAAATAGCCATTTTTTCTTCGTAATTGTAAAATTCTATTTTTCTGTTTTAACTGTTGCATTTTTTAAAATAATAAATGTTGACATTTTTCTGAGCAACATTTTCAACTTTCAAAATTCCATTCAGTCATGTCAGTTTCAAAAAGTCGGGCCGATCGGTTCAGCCGTTTTGATGTATATTGGGCACAAACAAAAAATGACAGACAGAAAAGCAAAGTATATATATATATATATATATATATAATATTTTTTTTTACTTCTAAAACATTTAAAGGAACTCTTGACATGACCCTCATTTGAAAGAGTTGCATGCCTCTTAACGGTATCCTTAAAGCCTTTACAAAATCCAATAATAATGATATTTATATTTTAGTGATGATGATATTGAGCTAAAACTATCAGTGCTGGAGTGTTTAACAAATATCTGTGTTCTTCCTGACTGGCATCACCTTTTCCTTCCCCTTCTTCCTTCCCTACTCAACTACACTACATCCACCTACAGTAGTATACGGTAGAATACATTTATCCTTCCTTCTCTACTCAACTACACTGCAACTATCTATATATACATATATATATACAATAGAAGATAAGGACATTAATTATGTTGCACTGTATTAAAATTATGATTTTACTATTCAGACTGGGATAACTTTCAAGTGTCTTCAAGTCTTTGCTCTTGGTTGTGCACTTAACATTCCACTTTCTTTTTCTAAAATTTCTCCATATAAAACTGCAATTGTTTCTTTATATTTGAAAGAGTATTTGTCAAAGTCCTGAAATATTTTCATATATTTAGGCTAAGTAGACGAGCCTCGAGAAGAAATCTGAGCCGACGCAGCCTCGCAAGCAGTGTAATCAGCCTCACCGAGGCCCAGCAGGTCGGTTCTCTTTAATACAACTTTCAGTAACAATTTTAGCTTTTATATGTTGCTTTTCAAACTTTAATTTTTTAAGCGTAATTTAATTATACTTGCAGATTTTTCGGTTATTTTTGATTAATAATCAGAAACCCCAACACACAACCAAAACATATACTTTAAAGATGACTATACTGTATAGTGTATATCAAACACTTTGTATTCTGTTTGTTATTTTATACATATATCTTAGTAACTATTGAAAAGAAATTTCTTATCTGGTAAATGACCGTGAAAATGGCCTTGGACATGATCTGGAAAATAATCTTGAATTTACCTTGAAAATGACCTTGAAAATTATCTGGAAACGACCGCGAAAATGGCCGTAAAAATGACCTTCAAAATGATCTTAAATCAACTATGAAAATGATCTGAAAATAAAATTGAAAATGGTCTGAAAAATGACCTTGAATTGACCTGGAGATTGACCTATATGCTGACCTGTTGATAAAGCCTGACCTTTATTGTTAGCTAGGCATTCAGAAATGTAGGCATAAATGGCATTCACTAAATAATCATTCGCGAACCAGGCATAATGTTACTGAGCCATGTATTGTAGGAGGAGGCGGATGCCAGAGCAGAGAGTTTACTCCAGGGAAGGGAATCTGAACTGACAAGGTAAATGTATCCACAACTGTACATACATTGTTAAGACAGTGTACATAATAGTGTACAGGCAATGTATAGTGACTAGTCACTGTACACTGTACAGACAGCTTAGATACACTTAATTTACATGGAATTTTGTTAATGTTCAGGGCCGTATATAGGAATTTTTCCCGGGAGGGGGGCGGGGGTTATTTAAATCTATTCTTGTTTTTTAGACTAAAATATAAGAAATATTTATTAGTTCAGAAGACTGGAGAGTTAAGACTAAAGTATAAGAAATATTTATTTATTTAGAAGACTGGAGAGTTTGCAGAGTGGAAGAAGTAGAGAACTAACTCCATACGAATGCAAGGAAAGAAGATATTTTTAAAAGTTCTTCGTTGATTTTGGAGTTTATGAGGAAAATACATGCAGTTATCCAGTTTAAATAGGCACGGTTGGTTTAACTACGTTTATTTTATTATTCTTATTGGAAGCATTTTTTCAAACTTTAAAACTTTCTAGGTTATTGACTTTTAAGCTTTCTAGGTTATTGACTTTTAAACGGGATTCACAAAGATCTGGGATTTAAATCCTGTTTTAAACTTGTGTGATTTAAAATTTTGCTTCTAAGACATTATGCAAAACTTTGAATATGGCCAAAGATTTCAACCAAATTTTCTTTTCGAACGATTGGTAAAGATTTTTAAAATCTGCTTATTGTGATTAAACAAACTTTAAAAAAAATAGAATTTTTCTCAGTGATAACCATCTCAAATTCTTTTGGCTCACCTCTTATGCCAATTAACACTGAATTTTGTTAACGTGCCTAAGACCGATGCCAATCCCTAGTTGTAAGGCACTTTTTACCATTAGTTTAAAAACATTTTCTTAAGTGAAATGTGAATTTTCAATGCACACTGCGCAGTTGCTGATTTTCATTGGATATTTTAACATAGTATAATGTTGATTTTTTTTTTGGGGGGGGGGTTATACTGTATCTGGAACATTTTAATAATTTTGCAAGTTTTCTTGTCTGTTGGATTTCTGAAAGTTTTAATGAGTAAATTTGCAGCAGTTGTATTTTTTTCTTAAAAGTTTAAGAGAAAAACTTCGGAAAGCTAAACTTAGATGATGATTAGTAAAATACTCTTCTTGGAGTAATACTATTTTTCGTATATTTCGTATATTTTGTATTTTAAATTTTTAAATAAAATTGTTAGAAAATGCAGGTCTTTATCCCAATTTGTTATAAATATCATTAATAAAATTTAATTAAGTAATTGATTAGTTAATTAGTAAACTAAGAATAAAGAAGGGAAGAAAAAGAGAAGTTAATCAGACATATTTTAGACTTTTAAAGTTGTGTTTTCATTTTTTGTTTTTTTTTTATGAGGGGTGGGGGGTTGGCCTAGATTTTCACATAATGATGGTCGATTGATTTTTATTGCAAATTTCTGAATTGAATAAATTTCTCTCGAAAAAGTAAAAATATCTCCTCCTTTAACTAGAGCTTGGTGGCCCTGCTGCACAGCTCCGACCTGGAGAAGGTTAAGAGGACCCTGACCACGGTAGCAAACTCTGCAGCATTCACCAGAAACCAGGTTGGATTCCCAACAGAACAGAACACACAAATTTCAGAATTATGTTGAAAGTAATTTTCGAAGATAATGGGAAAATGAAAATTTAAGAGTTATGTTAAAAATGATTTTACAAGATTAATTGGAAAAAATAATTATGTTGTAAGTGATTTAGAATATTAATGGGAAATGAAACTTTTAGATTAACGTTCAAAATGATATTCGAATATTAAGAGGAAAATGAAAATTTAAGAACCATGTTAAAAATTATTTTTAAAGATCAAGTGGACAATGAAAATTTTAATGAAAGTTTGTAATTAAAAAAAATCAGAATCTTCCATACAGTTTAGTATAGGAAAAAATGTAATTCATCTAAAACACATAATAAAGTTTGAAAGAAGTTTTAGGCTGATTTTTTGACCTTATTTAATTGATAATATTTTTGAAAATGTTTTTCGAATCTAAATTCTAAATTAAGCCTAACATTTCTAAAAAATAAAATAGATTTAGAGTTGTATGGACAATTCAGTGTGGACTGTGAAGCTTAAAAATATCGATTCTCCATTTTACATATTAAATTATTTAGGATTCATTACGTGAAGCAGGAGTTTTAGTTCGGCTACCTTCATTGCTCGCTAGTACAGACAATGGTATAAAGGAGGTAAGGAGTTAAGATTATTATTTTTATTGGAAGTAATCACAATTAATATTATCTTCATTGTCATCATCTTTATTATTATTATCATCCTCAAATTATCCTTATTATTATCATTATTTTAATTACTATTACTATTATTATTATTATTATTATTGTCATAATTATGATTTTTATTGTTATTTGTTATGGTTATGGTTATGGTTATGGTTATGGTTTTTGTTATTGTTATTGTTATGTTATTGTTATTATTGTTATTAAAGTTATGGTTATTGTTACTGTTATTGTTATTGTTATTGTTATTGTTTTGTTATTGCTATTATTTTTATTAAGGCTGCTGTGATTGCTGCTGCTAATCTGTCCTTGAATATTGGGAATATGAAGGAGATGGAGCAGTGTGTATCCGTCCNCTACTCAACTACACTACATCCACCTACAGTGGACTACATCCACATACAGTAGTATACGGTAGAATACATTTATCCTTCCTTCTCTACTCAACTACACTACATCCCCCTACAGTGGTATACGGTAGAATACATTTATCCTTTTCTACTCAACTACACTACATCCACCGACAATAGTATACGGTAGAATACATTTATCCTTCCTTCTCTACTCAACTACACTACATCCACCTACAGTGGTATACGGTAGAATACATTTATCCTTCCCTACTCAACTACACTACATCCACATACAGTAGTATACAGTGGAATACATTTATCCTTCCTTCTCTACTCAACTACACTGCATCCCCCTACAGTGGTATACGGTAGAATATGTTTATCCTTCCTTCTCTATTCAACTTCACTACATCCACATACAGTAGTATACGGTAGAATACATTTATCCTTCCCTACTCAACTACACTACATCCACCTACAGTGGACTACATCCACATACAATAGTATACGGTAGAATACATTTATCCTTCCTTCTCTACTCAACTACACTACATCCACCTACAGTAGTATACGGTAGAATACATTTATCCTTCCCTACTCAACTACACTACATCCACCTACAATGGTATACGGTAGAATACATTTATCCTTCCCTACTCAACTACACTTCATCCACATGCAGTAGTATACGGTAGATTACATTTAGCCTTCCTTCTCTACTCAACTACACTACATCCACCTACAGTGGTATACGGTAGAATACATTTATCCTTCCCTACTTAACTATACTACATGTACATACAGTGGTATACGGTAGAATACATTTATCCTTCCCTACTCAACTACACTACATCCACATACAGTAGTATACGGTAGAATACATTTATCCTTCCTTCTCTACTCAACTACACTACATCCACCTACAGTGGTATACGGTAGAATACATTTATCCTTCCTTCCCTACTCAACTATGCTACATCCACATACAGTAATAAACTTGATTTCACTTGATTTCACTTGATTTCACTTGATTTCACTTGATTCCACTTGATTCCACTTGATTCCACTTGATTCCACTTGATTTCACTTGATTGCACTTGATTACACTTATTTACACTTGATTTCACTTGATTTTACTTAATTTAACTTGTTTAAACTTTATTTAACTTGATTTAACTTGATTTAACTTGATTTCACTTGATTTCACTTGATTGCACTTGATTGTACTTGATTGCACTTGATTGCACTTGATTCCACTCGATTTCACTTGATTACACTTGATTTCGCTTGATTTTATTTTTACAATTTAATGTTGCTTATTTGGTTTGACTTAATTTCATTTAAGATTGCAAAGTATGAGGTTACTGATCAACCTGGTTTGTAACCAGGAGATGATCCCTCCACTACTATCTACTCCTTCACCCTCCCTCTCCTTCCTCCTCAATCCAACCACACCAGAAGAGGAACTTCTTAGGTTTGTGCAAATAATGTCAATATAATTATATAATTTAATTTCAAGTAGCTCTCCTTTTGTAGAATGACATTTTCGATTCGAAACAGAACTCNCAGAACTCTTTAAACCTTCAAGGATGTTGAAATTATCCTAATTAATCTACAGAAACAGAACTCTTTAAACCTTCAAGGATGTTGAAATTATCCTAATTAATCTACAGAAACGCTCCTAAGTCGTTAATGATCACTTGATTTTCATTTTATTCAAGAAATATTGAATATTACTTTCTAGAACTCGTAAAAAATCAATATTTATATTCGGATTTTAGCGTACACTATTTGAGTGATTAACACGAAAAAGTTTTAAAGGGTACCGTTGTAAATCGGACATTGTCATCTTTGCGTGTAAGGTCAGTTGCAATTACGCTTACAGTCTTATTAATGATTTTCATCGGTTCCTTAAATCTCATGAATTTCCGTAATGATTCATCCAAAACAACTCGGGACAACCTCCAGAAACGACGATCTTTGGTTTCTTTAATCATCTTTCATAGTTAAAAAAAAATGTTCGTTTTCTTTTGGAATAACCTAGAAGATGAGCAAGAAAATCCTCAAGATGTAATCCTATCTGTTCATTTTAAAAAAAACGGTTGCCTAGATGAAAATAAGTATAAAAGCCGGAGGTAGATTAATATTTCAACATATTTTTCACATCTATTATTCAGTAAAATTAATTTTTTTGTCTTCTATATTTTTTTTGTTAGTGCTAAATTACTTTGTAAGGGATTTCTTCTTGCTAATTCATAACGTATATGTCGTCTTATTTAGATCTTCGACTCTGTTGGCAAATATTTGTGTAACCAGCTCCCGGCTTAATCTTTCTCACCCTGCTACAGAAGGTAGGAGAGCTCACCATTATTGTACATTTATGTTGGGGCTGCACGGACACCTTTTCCGATACAAAACGTTAAGAATGGCGTTAGGGCATTTTATGGATATATGAAAAGCAAATAAACCTTATCTATGAAATTAAATTTGGAAGTCTCTAATAAATAAAGCTAGATTTCATGTAATCTGCCAACTTCGTTGAAATGGGGGGAGGGGGGTCTTTTTTAGTGAACCTGAAACACTTCAGGAATAGATGGTTTTATTATAATATTTCTAGGTTTTCTAATGGAACCTGGAACACTGCAGGAACAGATATTCATCAATCAGAGCAGTCTAATTCTTAATCAGGTATACTGGATACCAGAGCTTAAGATCTACAGGGTTACCCACAAAGGATGAGACTTGGCAGAGACGACTACACAGAATTTTTACCGCCTGTTTCCTTACATTTTAGATTCCTGCAACTGTAAACTTGGTTTTTTTCGTTGCCTAATCATTGATTAAGCCATTAAAAGATTACGTTCAAGACAAAAGACTTAATTCAACCTCGAAATCGTCAAATTAAAAGAGTTTTGGGTCGTCTTTAGATTCATCTTTTGTGGGTATTATATTTGTATTCATTGTAAAATATGTATTCTTAAAAAGTAATTTTTCACCTCCCACTTTGAACAACTGTTGCCGAACATTGCGTAAGTCTGCGCAGTGTGCAAACACATTTGAGGTTTTATTCGCTGAATTGAAGAAACTAAAGTGCTAGGATCCGGATCGAAAGGGTCAAAGTGCTTGAATCTGGATCCAGGAACCATATAGGAATTATCAGTATTAAACACTTTTAAATCTAGAAAAACGACAATATCTTGCACATAGTTAATCAGATAAAGGTTTAAAGTTGGAAGTTTAAAATCTTATGTATTTCTAGGCTGTACAGCTGAGAGACTCCTGGCAGGGCAGTACAGATATTAAATTTCAAGCCAGTAAAATCGCCGCAGTTCTTGGGGGATTACATGTGTAATATTGTGTACTTTTTCAATTAACGTGTACTACTCTGTGTTCTGGCATTTTTGTATGAGTTTTGTACAATGCAAAGTATGTTTGGTGTACTCATATGGTGTAAACTGTACTGTGTACATGCTGTTAAAATTTTGATGCATACGATTGATATTAAAATAAAGTATGAAAGGGTTCTCTTTGATCTGTCAGTACAGGGTTATGACGATGAGACGACTGTACAGAATTAATTCCGTCTTTTTCTCAAACTCATGGTTCCCTGCAACAGTAAAGTTGATTCTTTTTATGTCATTTAATATGTTTTTACAATATTACTTTAAAAGCAAAAGTTGTAATCGACCCGTAAAGTCTCTTCATTGAGTTTTGAGTGATCACTAAGGTCTCATTTTTTAGGGTGACCTATAATAAATGAGACTTTGATAGATCCCCTTTAATTCAGTGTTCAATGTACTTTCTTATTCAAATCTTCTGTCGTCGTTTAAACCAAAATATTGTTAAAGATTTTATATTTTTAAAATTAAATTTTTACAAAAAAAATTATTAAAGTGTTGATTGTTAATCTTTTTTTTCAATTTATTTATAATTAAACTTTTGGAATAATTTTTTTAATTTTCAATCTAGATAATATTGGGCATAGAAATTTATTCGCAAGCTTATTCAATAATATATGTACATTGTACAAGCTTAAAAATATGTACACGGTTAAAGGTATGCACATGATCTCAGTGTTTCTTGCAATTAGGGATGTTAACGTTGTCATTTTTCAGAAAAACTATCGTTTCGTTATGAAAACGACGACGAAAAATCGAAAACAAAACAATCGTTTTTTAAAAATGGTCGTTTTTAAAACGCGAGTTTTTATAAAATTCGTCGTTTCGTTAACGATCGTTAACCAAAGAGAGGATCAACCTGAAGGGCATCTGTACTTTTCATTGAGTAGCTTTCAAGAAAAAATCGAAGAGTTTTAACTCCCCCACAACTTTTAAACTTCATGTAAGACGACATTCAATAAAGTTGCATGGAATTTTTTTTCCAAAAAAGACCGTTTTGATCAAGTTCATCGTTTCGTTAACGATCGTTAATGACAACCCTTTGTTAACGGTCGCTAACAACGGCCTTTCGTTAACGATCGCTAACGATGACCCTTCGTTAACGATCGTAAACATAATTGAAAATAAATTTCTTTTTCAAAAACGATCTTTTTTAAAACAATCGTATAAAAAACGGTCGCAAATCGTTTTAATAAAAACGAACGTTTAAAAAAACGATCGTTATTCGTTTCCTAAAAGTTCAAAACGAGTGGGTCGTTTTTAAAAAACGATCGTTTAACGATCGTTTACAAAAACGATTAACAACCTTACTTGCAATATGAGTTTTTGAGTTTAAGTTTAAGTTTAGATGAGATTAGAAGTTGTGAATGTGTTCAGTAACTGTTATTGCATAAGATTATTTCACTCCTATTAAATTTACATAAGTTTATTGAATAAATATTAATGTTTTAAAATTGTTTTTATTTAAGTAAGAATGAAACCATGGATTTCTTTTCTTTAAAAAAAATTATTTGAAAGATTTTATTTTTTCCATTTTCAAACTCATTCAGATTTTTTCTTTTTTTTGTGTGCGCAAGAATAAAAATGTTGTCGCAATAAATAAAGATGGGTATCAAAATATCCGCTCAGAAACATTTAATTCGTAAAAATCCCTTTAGGATTAAGCAAAGTATAAGCAAAAACACGTTTTTTTGGGAAAAAACAAGTTTTGTAAAAAATTACCTTCTTTTATAGTCTCTCTTTTTATAAATTGTAAATTAATAATTGAGTTTGGATTTCTTTCAATTTTTTTCTTTGATAAATATTGCTTCTAGCTTGCTAAACAATATAATTTTTTGCTGGTGCAAAAAAAGAATTTAAATTTTCTATGAAATAGTTTCGCTCTTAATTAAAGGGAATAAATGTCAATATATCACAAAAATATTTTTATTTCTAGGAAGGTTTTAGGTTAGAAAAAGTGTCTTGCAATTTTTATAATTACGAAATGTTATCTAAACCTTCTTTAAACCTTTTTAAAGATTTTCGGCCCCCTCTTTATTTCTTAATAAATTATTTTTTTTGCACAGGATGAAGCTAAACAAAATTTATAAATTTCTTATACTTTCCAGTATTCATTGGTAGGAATTTGAAAACATAAATAACCAGAAAAATAAAGATTATATCACGCCGTGATAACTGTCATTTACGTTGGGACAAATTCTGTAATGAAGTTGATACTAACAAATTTGCATTTAGAAGAAATAAGAAAATTTAATTATGATTCTTCTCTAAACGAATAATTTTGTTTAAAATGCTGAAAATTTTATTTATTCCAAATTACAGTGTTGAGATAGATTTAGGAAACATTTTCATCAAGTTGTTGACCTGAAATTAAATACTATTTTAGAAAGAGAAGAGTTTTGCAATAATAAATTTTTCTCTAGGGGGGGGGGGGACTAGGCACCCCTTGAAAGTTGGTCTTAGTGATTTATTACATTTTCTAAATTTGTCACCTTAGGAGAAATACTCGCATACGCCCAAAATTTCCTAATTTCTTCCGGCCTCAATATATAGGGGCGCATTTTCATATTTTCAATGAACCTTCGAAACTATTTTTTCCCAATTTAATTTTACTTAAAGATGATCAGAGATGGAAACTCATGTATTCTCGCTTAATTTTGATATCCATGTGTGTGGATACTTGATTTTATTCTTAATCCCATTTTTTGGATATCCCAGCTGTGCTGGGTTTCGACTTATGAGATTAATTGCGTGCTAAATTTTCTGACTTCTGTTCGATTTCTGCAAACGACATTTTGATTGGTTGAATTTTAGACACTATCTTGAATATCAATTACAGATGAAATTAAAGCATTGATCTCGATGTCCACAGTACAACTACAAGAGGTTTTAGCTCTGACATTATATAGATTTGATCCGAGTAGTAAATAGCCTGAAGTTATCATTTAGACACGAAACATTGCGATTAAAGATTTACAAAAATAATATGTCCAGATTTATACAGTGAGACCCAGAAATCGATGGAATAGGAAGACGACAATAAAGTAATGTTTGGTGTTGTTGCAAAGCAAATAGATTTTCTATGTAGCTTAACATTTCCTTAATGATCTGTCCACACATCACGTTCATGGAACTATTTAAAATCATAACTTGAGTCTAAAAGTCGTCTTCAGATTCCACAGATTTCTGGATCTCACTTTAAAATGTTTACCTTAAATAGATCTCGTTCAATTCTTGTAATTGCTTTTACAGAATTCTTCCAAACTTTATCTTTCTTGGCTTTTTCTTTTCGTATTGCAGAGATCAACAGGGATCTACCATTGTTGTTGTTGTTGTTATTGTTGTTGTTGTTGTTGTTGTTGTTGTTATTGTTATTGTTGTTGTTGTTTGTCGTTGAAGTGCCAGTGGCAGTGCTGGTAGATGTACCAGTGGAAGTGGAGGTTGAAGTGCCAGCATTGTTGTTGTTATTATTGTTGTTGTTGTTGTTTGTATTGGATACAACAGTTGATGTTGTTGTTGATCCAAGGACAAGCCCCCATGGTCTGAAGAAGAAGAATCTTGATTGCGGAGCTAGGGTTCGACCGGCAGCTGTAGTTGTCTGGTTCTCCCTGGATTTAAGGAAATGTTTAGGATTTTAAGCAATTCACGAGCAAAAAATACATTTTTTCAATGTTATGACCATTAACCACAGCAAAATTAAAATATGTGAACCTTTTATCAAATAATTTCTCAACTAAATTGTAAATAGGGATTATATTGGTTTTGTGCGATGAGCATGAGCACTCGTACTCTTTTCAGATGATAGTTTGGTCACTTTTGACCCCTTACTTTTATTTTATTCTAATTTATTTGTAGATCGACATATATACACACTAGAATCTCCAAGTCAGAATTAGCTCCCAACGGGGGTGCCCCCCCCCCTCTAAAGATTCCACTGGACGCCCCTGATTGTACCCACCTGAATTGTTGGCAGAGGCCCAAAGGAGTTACGCGCATGCCGCGTTGAATTATAGAAAGAGTGAGAACCTGTTCTAGCCGCAGCACTCGGCCCCACTAGCCTGTTCTAGCCGCGGCACTCGGTCCCCTAACCTTTCCTAGCCGCGGCGCTCAACCCCCTAACTTGTCCTAGCCGTAGCGCTCGGCACAGAAAGTCTCTTAACCAAACCTAACCCTAACACATACACTATAATCGCTATCTTTCTTGTAATTCAACGCGGCAAGCGCTCGTAACTCCTTTAGGCAACTGCCTGAATTGTTTGATAAGATGAGGAAGATCATTGATCTCCCTGACAAGTTCTCCCAGTTTATACTGCAGGCTGGTCAACCTAGACTCCAGGTAGTCCTGCAGCTCAACATTCTGAAATATCCGGAGGTTGAAACTTATGTGTGAAACTCTGAAAACTTTCAAATTTCAGGATTATTTATTTCAATTTCAAAAATTGGCGGGGAAAATATAGCGCTAATAATATAACCACAAAAACAAACAAGGTTTTGATCAAAAATGAAACAAACCAAAAAAAAAATAACAAATTTTAATTATTCATCTCACCAAAAAAAACCTATTATTACCAAATATATAAAAACATTTAAACCAAAATTATAACCTTCTTATAACCGAAAATAAAATAATTTTTAATCTACAAATACAAACATTTTTTAGCCAAAAATATAAACATTTTAAAACCCTAAAATATAACTCTTTTTTAACCAAAATCAACCATTTTATCAACTAAATAACTATTTTCACCCAAAAATATAACCATTTCTCAACTAAAAATACAGGCATTTGTTAACTAAAAGTAAATATTTTTCAATTATTTAAATTTAATAAATAGTTGTTTATATATAGTTATATATTTTTTGGTAAAAATAAAAATATAATTCTGGTCGAAATTGGTTATATTTTTAGTCTAATATATTTGTGTCTCTTATATTTTGGTCAAAAATGGTAATATTTTTGTTAAGATAAATGGTCATATATTTGGTCGAAAATGGTTATATTTTTGGTTAAATAAATGGGTTTATTTTTGGTTAAATAAATGGTTTTATTTTTGGTTAAATAAATGGTTTTATTTTTGGTTAAATAAATGGTTTTATTTTTGGTTAAACAATGGTTTAATTTTTGGTTAAATGGTTTTTTTTAAATCCGCAAAATTTTTTTCTTCTTTGTTTTAAAATGTAAACAGAAAGAACATGTTCACAATTTAAATAGAAAATGGGCGCGCCCTTCTTTCTAGTATGTTATATTTTCCCTGTCCATTAATTTCATGAGTTGTAAATCGGGCATTGCAATCTTTACATGTATAGGGTCAGCTTGAAATTATGCTTACAGTCCCTTTAAATAAAATTGATTGCCTGAACTTTTGGATTAAAACCAATGTTTATCCTATTTTATTAGAATAAAGTGTGGATTTGTAAGTCCAAAATTTCAATAGAAAATTCACTTTTTTAAATGTAAAAAAACGAAACTCACCTCTGCACTACAGTTAAGCAACTGTAGACTCAAAAATGCCACAATGACTAAAAGTTAACATTTAAAAAATTATATTTATAATTATTTTATTTAAAATGTGAGAAGGATATTAAACAAGGATAATTCAATGTATCTACAGTGTCCTATCCGCACTTTTCTGTTGAGATTTTTTTTTAAAGAATTTAAACTTTGCCCCAAACTCAAATGTTCTAATCCCTATCTCTGCATCCTATTGTGATGTTAACCTTTGATATTTCAAACGTAGAATATTATTTGATCGTATAGTTTGAAAAATCTAGGGTCTACGAGTATGACATTGCAAAGATGTAAGGATTATAAATACCGAATTTGTGACAAAAAAGTTAGTAAATTTAAAAACATATTTTTTGCTGTTTATACTTTTTATATCAAGATTCAATACATATACCTTCAAGTAAGTATTGCTACAAAACCTCTCATAAATATTTTAATTTTAACTTTATTATGAAGATTTTTTGGATTTTTTCGTCAAAAAATTCATATTTTTACTTACTTAGACAGAAACGCATGTTTCTTTGGTACTGAAAAAATATGACTCCGATGTTCTTTATTTATATAAGGAATAACATCAAAAAGTACACTTGTGCTAAATAAACATTAACGCAAATGTAACTAGAACAATTTTAACGTATTATTATTCATCATAGAATAAACGATAATTCTAAAAACCAAAAAAATTCAAATTTATTCTGAACGACTGAAGAAAAAAAAACGAACAAAAAGGATGATTAACGAACAATTAACAATCGAATAATAAAAAAACGAAGGCCCCCATCTCTACCCTAAACTAATCGTCTGGTGCGTACTTCAGTGATCTGAAGTACTCTGACCGAATAAAAAACAGCTTTCATTACAGAGTGAGCCGCAACCTTTAAATCAATTCCTAATTATTATCGGAGGAATCCAGTTGAATTTGGATGTAATGTTTATGTTAAGTATTATCTTCTTGTTTTAATTTTTGAAATAAAAATTAGAATACAAGATAAAAAGAAAAATTTACGATTGATGTATGATGCCTGCTTTGGGAAGCCTTAAAATACCTTTATGTGAAACAATACACAATATATAAATTTTCATTTTCATTAACATTTTTAAACAGCTCTCCTTTCAAGGTCACTGTCTGTTACGTAAACAGTTTTTTTTTTCACAAGTCTGAATATATTTATCAATACAGGGGTATAATATCTGATTTAAATATTATTTCATTATTTATTATTTATGAATAGTATGTAGATAATTACAATTATTTAAATCAGAACCCCCAAAGCCATAAGTGACTGTTTTAATGGCTGGTCTTAGTAAAAAAAGTGTGATCGATAAAAATAATCAAAGTTTTAAATAACAGTCTTGCATTTGTTTTAAACTAATATATCAGGAAAGAAATAAATATTTTTGAAAATGATTTTTCAAGTAAATATATTGACTTAATAACCTTTCAAGGTTGTTTTCTCATATATCAAATTTAAAATGACAACTGTGGTCAAATATGATATCAATCCTTAACATTTACAATTTATCAATAGGGGCGTTTACAAGGGGGGGGGACAGGGCCTCCCCTAGAAATGTAATTCTCCCTTTTGAAGACCCCCCCCCCTTAGATTAAAACCGATATACGCCCCTGTTTGACACAAGTGTAAAAAGTATATTTTAGAAGTTGCGTATTGAATTCGGTCCTAATGGCATTTTCGCAAGGGCGACTTCCCAAGTGGCAACTTCTAAAATGTGCAATTTCCCACGCGGCCACTTCTCAAAGGATAGGTTAGGCTGCAATGGGGGGGGGCGAACGCTGCGGCTAGAAAAGGCTAGGGGGCAAGCGCTGCGGCTAGGACAGACTTGGGAAGTTCCTACTTGTGAAATTGGACATTTGGGAAGTTGCCACTTGGGAAATTGCCTTTGGAAAAGTTTCTAACATCACGAATTCTACAGTTATTTTTTCATTACTTTTTTCAATTCGAAAAAACAATATTCTTTCTTATTTTTTTGATTTTATTGAAACACATTTAAATATCGAAAGTGATTGTCCCTGAATCAACCTTGGATCTGTTGCTTTTTGAGATTATCAATATTTGTATTTTTTATTCTGTATTTATTCAACTATATCTACAACACTAGCAAGCTATTATATATGTTTTAAAATAAATATAGTGTTTCTAAATAAACATAATATGTCTGTCTTTATTTCAGCAGGCATTTGCAAACCTCGCTGGGTTTATACTTAAAGGGCCTGTAAGCGTAATTTCAATGCCCGATTTACAACGGTATAGATATTAGATATTCATGTTTTTGTTTCTTTAAACTGTTTGTTTTCATTTACGGTTTCTGTGCATAAGTTACTTGCCGCATTTCTTGCTAATAAGAGGCAATGAAGACAATCACAGAAATAAACACATTTCGATTCTTTAAAACATTATTACTTCCACATTTTTAATCTTATTAAGTTTTCAAGAGTACCGTTGTAAATCGAGCACAGCCAGGTTTGCATGGAGGGTCACTTAAACATTACGGAAGAAGAAAAAAAACAGTCCTGAGTCGATCAGTATAATATGCATTTGATCTTTCAATTTTTCATAAAACAAAAAAAAGTCTGAACATTTATGATATTTGACTTCAATTAAGATAAAAGAAGGTTATACCATGCATAGTTTAAAACGAAAAATGTTAACTATTCGAAAACCGGTTTTGATAAATTGTTTAGAATAGTCAATTTCTTTGTCAAAGCATGATTACAAAAAATATACAATAAATCAAACTTAGAAATACGATTAACATACAATCTTAAAATAATAAAGCGCCTCTTTAAAGTTAAAAAAAACCCTTAAAATGATTAAGATAAACCAAAAAACTTTCCCAATTTGATATGTTCATTGTTCATGGTTTACTTTCCCTGTACTGTTGCTGTGGATTTTTCTGTTTCAAATTAGTTCATTTTAAAATTGGGGCTATGTATGTTGCCACACAAAACTTGGGCCGATTGGTTTAGCCGTTTTGACGTTTATTGTATACAAACAAACAAACAATAAAGCAAAGTATATAGATAGAAGCACTATAAGGTGCAGATGAATGGCTCTACATTTCGAGTGTGTGTTTTGTGAACAATGAACGGATGAACGTACTCGTAGATCCTCCATATTTGAGGTTTTGTTGGGTTCTTTGTTCATTTTCTTTCATGTATTTCACAAGGAGTTAGTTTACACCAGACATTCAAAGAAACAGATTACACAATTTTCCTATATTTTTGCAACCTGATCGTGTTAACAGAGATATCAACCTTTCACTATTTTAGGTGGTAGAATTTAAAGCACAAAAATATCAATGCAGCCGACGACAACAGGTTGTTAAAATTGGAAATTAAAATATATGATGCGAGTTCCTTTGTCAGTGCATACTTACATATCAGTTACATATAATTGAATAAAGAAATATATGTACAAATTGTACAACTCCAGGCTATGTTTTACAATTTTTACGAATTATATAAAATATAAAATGGTAAAAAATCCATAAATTGTACAATAAGTAGGAATTGCATAACAACATGCTCGTGATGTAAATGCACAATGTTTGTTCATTATGTGCCAATTATACACACTGTACGATTGTAAAAATGTAGTAAACATCTACTCCATGTAAACACCTACTCCATTGTACAATATGTAAGAATTGTACAAATTGCATGAATTCAATGATTTTTTTACAAAATATACAATTTTCAACAGAATTTGATTTTAAACAATATGATTATATGATCTTAAAAATCTCCTCTTTATCCTTTAAATGCCCTTAAGAATGTATTTTGAATATTGATTAATTGAATAGTTAATCTGCAGAATTTGATATTGTGTCATAACATATCAAAGCATATCTGGTTTATTATTTCAAGTATAAAACATATCATAATACAATAGATATAGGTAAATATATATATTTATTCATTGTCAAAAAAAAAAACATTTTTGGCAGGGTTCGTTATTTAGGTGATACCAAACTCAAAAATAGTTTTGGGTACATAACAAAAATTTGCGAAATACCTTTTTTTGTGAAAAAAAACCTTTTCTTCTGAAATGGATTTATATCATTCCAAAGTTTCATAAAAAAAAATATTAATAAATAAAAGAGTTATCACAAAAATTTGGCGAAAAATATGAGTATGCAATAGCTACTCCAAATAAATATTACCAAATCTTACAAAGAAGACAACAAAACTTTCTAGTCAAACAATTTTTTATACAAAATATTTGAAAAGTTTCAGGTCGTCATTATATTGTATGTTGTGTGGGTAACCCTGTATATAAATAAATGAATATTTGTTCTTATCTTAGCTGACTAATATACTGAAACAGGGTGGGTAAATAGTAGGGTTTAACTTGTGCGCAATTGCGAGTACTTGCGCGCAATTCCATCCAACTTTGTATTTTAACTTTTTGAGAATATTCAATTTAAACCTAATATGGAACGCAATAAATGCAATTAATTATTGAGCAATTCAGTTCAATAACACTGAGTTTCAAAAAATCTATTTAAACGTTGGTGGCATACAATAAACTGAACTTCACGAACATTTCAGTCTCAAATGCTAAGAAAATCAAATTTAAACTTGATTTTTTTTATATTATTCATAAACAGCATGATAACCAGAAAACTCTGGCATAGGAAGACGTGACTTTTAGACTCTGGGGCGGCTTTAACTGAATAAGCGATTTAATAAGTTACTAATTAACATTTTTTGCTTTGTAACGACATCTTATACACTGTAATGTTGTCTTCTTATACCATAATTTTCTGGTTCTCACTGTAGCAAAATATCTAATTTTGATTAAATGAATCTTACAATTTTAACCAAAAAATGTATTTATTAGCAACCACAAGAAACTTAAAAATTTTAAAAATATTAAATAATTTCAAGGGACCCTCGATTATTTGAAGATCACTTTGAATAGTTCTGTATTACTATCGAAGTCCTGAGAAGTCTCCTGAAACTACTCCCCTAATTTTGGCCAAACGTAGTTCCCAACCCTTCTTTGCAAATGAAATCTCCCCCATGACCATCAGGGGGGTTGCGGGAAGACATTGCCAAACACTTGCATACATCATATAGCTATAATTTTTTATTTAATTGGTGGGGCAGGGAGATATTGGATAAAATTGAAATACTTGATGAGAGAAAAAATGGGGCGACTAGCACCAAGAAAATTGTTCAGCTACTTTTTAAAGGGGAAAACACCCCTTTATGGGCCTGCAAGCTCATTTTTACCCAGCACACATGATTTTAACATTTACCGATACATCCCAGGAAGAGGGGGTAGACTCATGGATGCCCAGGTGGGTGCAAGTGGACTACTGCACTGCCCCCTCCCTGTATACGCGCCTGACTTGTTTTAATGTTTTTTTCTGTCACCCTGTAGAATTCGCGGGTTTATAATGATCAGCTGATCTGATTGTTGTGTGTACACACAGTATACACACAGGCAGGGCGCTCTATACACTCTGTGGCACCACAGTCTACACAGTACATTCATTCTTCAGCTTGCTGTGTTGTTTGTAGCATACAAACTAAACAAGTCATTAAAATTTAAATCAGCTTAAAAAGGTTTAACATTTTTGCGTGGTGAAATTGTTTTGTTTATTGTGAGAAAAATTGTCCAAAAATCGTATACTAGGAAATTACCAAAAATCAAGTATGTATTGAACTTAAAAGCAAAAATGTGAAGTAATTTCTTTTTTGCTTTGTCATTAGTTCATAACACATTCTGGTAAAGTTTAAAATACATGGTTAACATTAAACAAACAAACATAATCACATAAATAGAACCAATTCTTTAATTCTAAGAATACCGAATAAGTTGAAAATACCGGACAGTGTACAGAGTATAGAATACCAGACAGTTTACAGAGTGTTACAGTGTAGAATACCAGACAGTGGACAGAGTGTAGAATACCAGACAGTATACATAGTGTAAAATCCCACACAGTATACAGAGTGTAGAATACCAGACGTAGAATACCAGACAGTGGACAGAGAGTAGAATACCAGACAGGGTACAGAGTGTAGAATACCAGACAGTGTACAGAATGTTACAGTGTAGAATACCAGACATTCCACAGAATGTAGAATACCAGACAGTGTACAGAATGTAGAATACCAGACAGTGTGCAGAGTGTAGAATACCAGACAGTGTACAGAGTTTAGAATACCAGACAGTGGACAGAGTGTAGAATACCAGCCAGTGGACAGAATGTAGAATACCAGACAGTGTACAGAGTGGTACAGTGTAGAATACCAGACAGTAAATATAGTGTAGAATACCAGACAGTGGACAGAGTGTAGAATACCAGACAGTGAACAGAATGTAGAATACCACAGTGTATAGAGTGTAGAATACCAGACAGTGTGCAGAGTGTAGAATACCAGACAGTGTACAGAGTGTAGAATACCAGACAGTGTACAGAGTGTAGAATTTCAGACAGTGGACAGAGTGTAGAATACCAGACAGTGTATAGAGTGTAAAGGGTATAGAATATCAGATAGTGTACTGCACTGTACACACACCCCTGACCCTTTAGTAAAAGTAAATTCAACCTAGCTAGTCCTATTGAGTGTCTGCTTAATTTACCCAATGTACGGGCGATACAGTACAAACTGGGAGCGGAAAGGTTGACTCGGCTCGGAAATTTAAATGAACTACGGCTGCCCGTGTGTACAGAGTATATAGGCCGGTAACTAATACAAATGAAACATTGTTTTTGCCCTAAATTGATTCCCCCTCCCCTAAATTGATTCCCCCACCCCACCCCACCATTTAATTTCTTTTAATTACTTTTAATAATTGGTTCGTTTTATTTTGACACAACATTTTTTATCATGCAATTTAACTTTCGGGCGAAAGTGGTCTTTTCTAGGTTTCACAGTTAAAGCATGGATGCTGGAGTTGGACCAACGATAAGAGAGAGGGGGGGGGGTGGGGGGGGGGGCAACAAACCGTGTGAACAATAATTATGTGTTCAATGTTCACGCTTCTCTATAATTTATATTTGATATCGACAGTTGGTTCTAATAGTTCATGTTTCTCCTGAATTCTTATCTTCTTATTAGTCATCAGACATGCAGGGTACGTAGGGAGAGATTGTAGAGTGTAGAGTGTAGACCGAAGCTCAGAAATCTAAAAAAACTTTAAAAAACTGGGATTAGCGTTGTTTTTCACCACGCTGTAGCAATTTACGTTTAAGGTGGGAAACTATAGTGAACCGATTCCCAATACAATAGTTTTAATTGGTACGTAGAAAAAATCCGTGAAGCTATTTGTTTGTAAATATATTAACATTTTTTTCTGCAGAAATTTTTCCATTCAAAAAGTTATTCATTATAGGGAAATTTTGCAAACAATAATTTTATTTTAATTTTTATTTCTTAAAATTGAAGCAAAATTTGAAAATACCTTTTCTCATTTTTTATTTTTTGATAGATTTATAAAAAATTTGCAAAAACATAAAAAGAAAAATTTTCCAACAAACTGTAGAAAAAATATTTTTTACAAAAAAAATCGTTTCGCAAATTTTTTTTAAATACCGAAAACATTTGTTTATTTTAATAATTAAATTTTAATTTTTTTGGGGCCTGAAACATGTGCCATGAAAAAAAATATCAATAAGTGTTAAACAACGCTACAATCACTAAGTTTTTTTTTTACTTGACATGTTTAAAAAAGTGTATAAATGCACAAATATGTCAGGGTTCAATAAATAAACATATAAGTTTTCCTTTATAAATTAAATGATTTTTATATCATTTTTATTCAATGTATTATTTTTGAATTCTAAATTTGTTTCTGTAGCCTCTGTCATCCAGTATTTTTATCTAAAATTATAAAAAAAGCATGTTGTCGTCTTGTTGTATGCTTTAGTTTTTTAATGATCCCATCATGGATGATGTTTGACATGTCAGGATTATTTTAAAGATTCATTTAAACCCATCGAAAAAATTATAAACGAACAGAGCTGGGAACTTTTGAATGATCGGGATTAATGCTTGATCCACTTTCTTCGAAATCTCCAGATTAATTAAAAGATCGGAATTAAGGATATCCCATCCCAAAGTTTTCAGCTCTGATGTTTTGTGAATTTCGGGATTAAGCATTAATCTCTTCAGCTGTTGCAGATCTACAGATTAATTTAATTCCTCTTCGATATACCGGGGTGGTCATGGGGATACCTTTAATTGAGGATTAAGGTTTTTAAAAAAAATTTAAATGTGCGCACATCGGATACCGAGATTAAGCGACAAAGTGATTAAGATGAACCTACATACAAAAGTTAGGACTTCAGATACTTGCTTCTAACTGTAATTTTCTAATCTGTATATCTTGAAAACTGGATAAAGTATCCTTTGATATTTGAAACTGCAAGTTTTGTTAAATTAAATAATCAAAGTTAAAAAAAGTTTTACACCATGGCCTAATTGCAAATTGTGATATTTTTTTAGTTGGGTTGGAACACTTTTGAATGATATTACGAATATAAATATATAAAAAAAATGTCCGCATATTAAAGTTAATTAGGTATAGTTTTTATTCTCAACTAATTACAGGATATGGCTTATATGGAAAACAGTTTTAAATCTAAATGTAAAAACTGACATTGATACAATATAGTATACCTTTAATCCAAACTTAATATATATATATATAATCTAGAATAACTGGTTTGAGACCACCATTCCATCATCCCTGCCCCCCCCCCTCCTCCATCCACAAGGTCATTTATAAATAAAGTTTCTACATATCATGCAATCTATATAATAAAGCTCTTCGCTCATATATATACATTTATATGTTAGCTATAGCTGGCCTAACAGCTTGATAATATTGCTTATTAAACGATAAATAGTATGGACACCATATATATATATATATATATACATTTATATGTAAGCTATAGCTGCCAAACGGATACATTTATATGTAAGCTAGATAGCTGCCAAACGAATACATTTATATGTTAGCTATAGCTGGCCTAACAGCTTGATAGAATTGGCTGACATTTTTAAAGGAAACCCATGAGCACCCTTGAGGTAACATTGGCTAAAAAATTCAATTTCTTTAAAATTCGATTTTTTTTCACGGGCAATGCCGGACAACTTTAGCTAGTATACATTACAATATACAACATATATTAAAGTTTCCCATATCAATTCAAAACAAGCACTGAAATCATTATTTTACGAAGAGGTTTGACAAATATTAAACAAGTATAAAATGTTTTACATTATATTAAAAATTGAAAAGAAATTTACATATCTTTATGTGACTCTCCAGATTCTCCATTAATAGTGAAAGCAACGTATTCACAATTGTACTTGTCGGTAGGTTTACCAAGATTTTGGGGTCCTTCAAAAATGATAAATTAATGATAATTTGTTTCAGATTCTATAATGAAGTAAACAATTAAACTTCTGACGAATTGGATTAGCTCATTGTAAAGGTATTTACTAGATATTAACGTATATTGTTCCAGAGAATTAAATGTTTCGAATTTTAAAAAATGTATTTTTAAATTAGTGATAATTTGTTTCAGATTCTGTAATGAAGTAAACAAATAAACTCCTGACGAATTGAATTAGCTCATTGTAAAGGTATTTACTAGATATTAACGTATATTGTTCCAGAGAATTAAATGTTTCGAATTTTAAAAAATGTATTTTTAAAGTTGTCATTATAAGATTGACATTATTTTTAATTGGTTTTATAATAATTATCTTTATAATCTTAAAATGACCATCAAAATAAATCTATAAAAAAGACAAAACATTCAGCTTTATTCCATCACGAAATGTTTTACATTTTGATATTTTAGAATATTATTGTGATTATAGAAATCTAGGTTACTAATATAAAAACTGAATAATATAGCAAACAGGATAAATGTAATTAAAATAGAAAACCAAAGATTTTGTATTTATAAAAACTATTTTAAAACTGCTTTGTTGCAAATCATAATTTTTTTAGCCCCGACTCCGCAAATGCTTTTAATTCATTTACAGACTGACTTTATCATGTTATTCTCTGGTATTCTTAATATTAGGTTTTTATATGCATTTAAAAGTTTTTATGGGGGGGGGCTCGTTTACTAAGCAGCTTTCAAAGGTCTTAAAGTTTAAGTCTTTGAGGTTTCTAACATTTATGTTTTGATATGAAAGACGACTTTTATGTCTTTTTTTTCTAATGTAAAATATTTCATTTTTAATATATTTGCTTTTATTGTTCGTACTAACAACACTAGGACTTTTTTCTATATTAGACTTTGACGTTTTTAGAAGAGCACAGAAACTAGTTTTAATGTAAACCCCCTGCTCATTGACTATTTATATTTTAAAAAGGGATCGTGTACGGTTTAAAAATGGGAGATTTGTACGGTCCCCTGGAGACAAGAAGCTGGGAGCGGGGGAAGAGGGACGACTACACCCTGCAAGGACTGGACAGGGACTGGCTCCTTGTCACTAAGAATTATCTTCGTGGCCGGTAGGTTTAGACAATTTTTTAAGGAAATGGAATTGAGTGTTTGGCACAGATTGAAAACTTCGTATCCCTATATCTTTGCAACCTGATCGTGTAAACCTTTGATATTTCAATAGATCTATTAGAATTGATATACAGGGTATCCACAAACTTATCTTGGAATTGATTTTTCTGAATCGACAATGAGTTAAAACAAATTGTCCTTAGTTCAGTTAACTAGATAAAACTAAGATTTTCTGAATTTTTTAAATATCTTTGTCAATTTTTAGAATTTAAACAAACTCAATTTCAATAAAATCTCGTCGAAAGAAATTTTTTTCATTTTTTGATCAAGCAAATTAATTAATGCCCCCAAAGACCATCTTTATTTCAATCTCCATGCAGTACATTGTTAAAAAGTAAACTTTAAAAAAAATTGAACTTTGTTGAATAATTTATTTACATTTAGAGAGGAGCATGATGGGGTTCAAGCCCTGGGTGTAGATGTATTAGATGCTAGGGGGACATTTGATAAAAAAGAGGTAATTCGTGTTTTTAAAGGGACTGTATGCAAAATTTCAAATGACCTTCTATGCAAAGGTGACAATCCTCGATTAAATACTTAAAACTTTGTTTCTCAGGCATGAATAAGAACGACGATATCTTCTTCATTATAAATCAGATAAAGGATTCAAGGGTAAAGTTGTAAATCAGACATGTTCCTCTTTAAATGGGAGGTTGAAATCACGACAACAGTTCCTTTCGCAGATTCCTCGTTTTACCAGTTTTTTGGCTTTTACGAGGCCCTTTGAAAATTCTGAGAACTTGGAACGTTCTTTGCTTTTTTCACCTTGCACAGTGTTGATTCTGACAGAAAATATTGTCCTCAACGATTTTCCAAATCGTTCGTTAGCGAACAATATCATCCATCACAGTCAAAGTTTTGTAGAATTTTGTAATTCTAAGGAATACATTTTTAAATTTTTAGATTTTTGTTAAGCTACCTATTAAAACATATATTATGTTAAAAATGGATTAAATAGAAGCCCCATGCACTCGAATATACGTATTACGCATATACAATACGTATATTAAAGTGCATGGGGCTTCTTTTTGATCCATATTTAACATAATATTTGTTTTCTTTGACCACGTAAATGTTTACCACTATGGGACATTTAAAAGTTAGGGTTTCTTTCGCATTTACATCAAGATGTTTGCCAATCAAGTATTTAAAACTGAAGCTCTGCATAGACATGCAATAGCTTTGCAGTGTTGAAGGTTCAGACTCACTGGACGTAAACCATCACTTCTAGTTTACCGTGGTCAGTTCCTTTCCTTGTATCAAAGTTTTTGATCAGAAATAAAGCCTGAATTTTAAAAAATATTATAGATGTATAATTTTGTATGTGTTTAAGTTGGTGCAAATGATAAAAAAATACTAGAACTATTCAGTATATTCATCACGTTTTTAATTTAAAGTAAAGGCTAAGACGACAATCATCCCGCTGTACTTTTTAGTGATCTCTGTTAAAAGTTGATGCATGACTTACAATTAACAAACCCCTTTATATATTTTTGAAAATATCCTTGTGGTGGTTTCTGTACAATTTGGCTTGCAATGCAGCAGAGGCAAAGAGGGAGAAGTATTTTGAAAGAAAATCAATATAAATGGGGCACAAACTTTAACTTTTGTTCACAGTTGTTTTTAAAAAAAGTTTAATCTCTTATTTATTTTAATCCCGAGGTTTATTAAACTCATAATTAATTTTGTATCAGATCAACGATATTTTGAACAGAGTTAAGCCTGAGAGGAACGGAGAAATTAGCTATAAAAAGTTTTTAGGTAAATTCATAAATACAGGGCTGGGTGGGGCATTAATTCCAAAACAGATTTATTGCAAATTTCTTATACTGAATCTGAATGTTAGAAACGGGCACAAATTAATAGATTGGCTTTTAGGATCCTGTCTTACATCGAGAGTAAAAGTCGATAATAAAAAATATAACCAAAATTTTATACTTTTATTAAACTTGGCGAGGACAACAATTTCCACTACTAAATTCTGAAAGCAAAATTATAATAAAATATTTTTTCATTTAAAACCCCTTGACTTTTTTCAAGACAATTTCAAACATATCCCGAATCGGAACCAGTGTCATGTTTTCGGAACAAATCTCATTTTTTCAGTTCTCTACGTCACTATAATATACTTATGTACAGGTGCTGTACGTGAGTACAGGATAAGCAGTGAACAAGAATCCAGAATAAAGAATATTGTCAGAATATTTGCATTCA
>NW_019396681.1:124146-168691 GCF_000591075.1 Eurytemora carolleeae | reverse complement strand
TTAGACAGACCACATTTTTAAAATTTTATAAAAAATATTTCTAAAATTAGGTTCCTGTAAAGGCCTATAGGCAACTCTCCGCTTTGTAAAAAGCAACACTGCAGAGGTATAGATTCAATCAAAGTTTTTAACTGCTCATTTTCAATAGAAATCCGACACACGGAGTATTAAATAAAAAAAGTTATAAAAAGTTTATTAATGAACAATTGGAAGATTTTTAGATTTACTTCATATCCATTAATACTAAATAATGATCATGTTTACATAAATATAAATAGGGAAGATCCCTTTCATTACAAATATTTTCATACATAGTACATAAAAAAGAGATTTTTATTTTTAGGTCTAAAAATAAACAACTTGAATTTTGTAACTAAGTACTTTAGAGAATTTTCATAAAAATCGTTCATTAATAAAAAGATAAAAAAGAGATTTGTAATCGACACGATTGTATTTTTAAAGTTTAAAGTGTTTTTAATTTCATGGTCTCATTGTAAACCTAAAAACATGTTACAGCAAGTATGATTCAATTTTTGACGACAATTGAAAAACTAGAATTTCGAGTTAATTTTTCTTAGAAAACTTCATTTAAAGCCAATAAAATGTACATTTTGATTTACGGTTGATTTCAAACGGTTCTTCATTTAAAGACATGACATGTTCGATACCGAACAGTACCCTTGTTTGTCTGTCTGACCTTAAGGATGAAGGAAATATTTTATTATTTTTAATTATGATTTTAATAAAAGAAGGAAAATGTGTTAATTTATAAGATCGATCCAAACTACGATATATTCCTTGTATAGCTACTCAGATTAAAGTTTCAAGGGTTCAGTTAAGATTCCGACATAACTTTGTAAATGAAGGCAGTGACGGGTCTATAGACACAATCTCTTCAGTTTGAGGGGTTCCAGGGGCTCAGGGGTGACCCTGGCTGATTTTGAACTCCTTGAAAGGGGCTCGGAGGGTAGGGGAGCCCGGCAGGGGCTGCAGGATATCCTGCAGGATATACCAGGGGCTCTTCATATCCAGATCCTGGGGTTGTATGATATCCAGACGTAGTCGGTGGATATATATCTGGTCCTAAAGATGGATACAAAGAGTTTTCAGGACCATTTGCAGTTGGATATCCAGGTCCCTGTACAGGTGGATATCCTGGTGTTTGTGCAGGTGGATATCCAGGTCCTTTTGAAGGTGAATATCTGGGTCCCTGAGCAGGTGGATATCCGGGTCCCTGGGCAGGTGGATATCCGGGTCCCTGGGCAGGTGGATATCCAGGTCCCTGGGCAGGTGGATATCCGGGTACGTGGGCAGGGGGATATCCTTGTGTTTGTGAAGGTGGATATCCAGGTCCCTGTGATGGATTTTGTGGAAGATATCCATAGTTTGAAGATTTAAAATCAGCGGTATCCTTCCCTGTCAATCGGCAATAATAAATTAAATATATTTTTTCATTCAAAAAAAATAATGTAGTTAAAATTAAATTAAAATTGAAATTACAACAAAAAACTTGACAACATTTTAGAGTTTGTTGGTTACATAAAAACAATCAACCAAGGCAAATAAAAAAATCGTCGTAGCCAGGGGGGGGTGCAAGGGGTCAGCAAGGGGGCACCGAGGTAAGGTTTTCTGATCGCACTGGTTTGTTGTTCCTTTGCATATGTCGATATACATACATACGTACAATGTAACAAATATGCTCCAGTAAGTATAAAAAAATCAATTTTTTAAGTTTTGGAAAAACATTGCATCAGTTTCAAAGTTTCAATATTTTGTCCAGACAAATCAAAATCAGTAAACGTGAGTATATAGTAATATTAAAATTATCAATATTTTCTTTTGACCAATAGCTAAAAACTAAATTATGAAAAAATTTCTGTGTTCCATACAAAACATCAAATTCAGGGAAAAATGAAATTTCACTGGAACATTATGTTTAAGCTAAATTTTATACTGTTGTTGACAAATTAGAAAATAATTTATGCAACATTAAAAGTTGAGCTGTACTTACTAGTTTTCATACTAAAAGTACGAACATTTTCTGCTCCCATGCAAACCCCCGCCTCGGTGATCCTGGGCCCATACTACAACACCCCTTTTTGCATCCCCCCCCCCTGGGATAATCCTGGCTACGGGCCTGATTAAAATCATACAGAGGAACCCACAAAGATGAGACTTAAATAAAGACTTTCAATCAACTAATTCAAAAAAATGATCTGAAAGTTCAAATCTTATGTAACTGTCTCCAACAAAATGAATTAATAATATATTAAATAATTGGGCATAGCAAAATTTGAAGGAAAGCACAACTGTCAGCATGAAGACTGAACAAATTCTGTACAGTAGTAATTCAAGTCTAATCCTTTGTGGGTAAGCCTGAATACTTAATTTTCAATTCAAATTGACGATCAATGCTAAATTTTTATATTTAATATCACGATTCCTGGAATGTCCGATGAGACCATCTCCTGAAAGAAAAATAAAATATTTAAAAACAATTTAAATGAAATAACCTTTCGTTCATTTTAATTTAAAGGCGACTTAACTATCAAGGATTAAAAAAAATACGGCTACGGCTCAGTAATAGCTTAACAGCCTGAAACAACGTATGTACGGTACCTGGAAAGATGGCGGATCTATTGTACAATTTCTCACGAGAATCTCCCCACGTGGTTTATTCTTCTTTAGCAATTGTATAGATGTATGATTGCAGTACGCAGCCTGTACATAAATTATTTTATATTAAACATTAATCTCTATAATAAAGAGAATGTATCATCCCTGTCCCTTTTTGACTTAATTAGTCTGTATGAATACAGGACAACTTGGTCTAGTTGCCTACTGGTCGGCACTGTACTTCAAATCAATTGTAGTAGTTACAGTAATTTATAGAACAAGGACATTAGGCTGCAGTATTATAATGCATTAATTTAAATGTAAGAAGACGACCCAAAACTCTAAAAAAATAGGACTGGTCTGAAGCTTTATAATTTGTTTCTGTATCAAATTGAGTATTTTAAAAGTTTTACTTAAAAATTAAGCACAGAAATAAGCCAATTTACGCCTATAAGGAACCCTGAATACAAGAAAATGGATTATGCAAATTCCGTACAGTCGTCTCTGGAGTCTCATCCTTTGTGGGTAACACTGTAGGTTGTTATCTTTGATTGTCTGTCTCTTTGTTTGGATGTCTGATCATAACTCATGAACCCCTGGACCGATTTGTCTCAAACTTGGATAGAGAATAATCTTTAAAAATTCTAAACTCCGACAGAGCTAAGTTCCCAACCTATAAGCATAGAGAATAGAATATATATATAGAGAGGAATTAACTAGAAAAAAGTGTAAAACGGCCATTTTGTTGTACTGTTTCCATACTGCAGGTGTACTTCACATATTTGTGCTATATAACCTTTTGGGCCCTGAAACATCATTTTATACAAAAATTTTCTTGAAAATTATTTGATCTTCTGTAAGTCAATTCTCTGATAGCCTGTCATGCACACGTGGATAAAAATCAATCTAAAATTTTTTTTCATTAAAAACATATTCCTATAAGTGTAGCCTGCAGGTAATCAAAGAGGGAAAGCCAATATTTTAGAAATATTCAAGATATCAAAATATGGTTCAACTTTTTTTCCACCAAAATTGAGGATGGAGATAAACTTAATATTTTAAATTCATTTTACACAGTTGGACCCATAAAACTCCGGAAGAGAAGGTCAAAATTTAAATATGTTTCATGTTTGATGGGTTAGTTAAACTTGTAGCTTGAGTCTAAACACAGTTAAACAATCTGTTTTACTTTGTGTACCCATAAAGATCAACACCTATTTAATTTACAAGATTCTGGTGCTCCCTAAAATGTGTAACTGTAGAGTTTGGAGGAAATTTTAGAGACAACTGACAGTACAGAATTAGTTTAGTCTTTCTCTTTACATTAATCTCCGTATGCTCGTTATTCCAAATCACCGAATGAATCATTATAGCAGGTAACATATTTAGGCCTAAATCAGATTATCAAAATTTTTGCAAATGTTATGAGTTCTTCATTAAAGTATCATCCTTTTGTGGGTAACCCTGTATAATGTAGAATAATTGCATAATAAAAAACATGTAGAAAACAAAACTTTATTAACTTTAATTTAACATTTTATTGAACACTTCACTTGTCCAAAGGTCCTTGAATCCGTCTGGTACACTGAAATATTAGAATTTAAAATAAAAATCAAATAAATTCTGTGGAGTATGTAATCGTTAAGCTCTTGTGCCTTGGTTAAAAATGATTAAACTTTAAAAAGAAAAAAAAGGTGCACGAAAAGGACTTCGTAAATTAGCCCTATCCAAATGGAAGAAGGTAGTAATAAACCTTAAATGATCTATTAACAGGCAAGTATCACACTCATACTATCAAAATTTAAACCACAGAGGGGAATGTGTATTGTAATCCTCCCCCCCCTTAGTTTATCAAAGAAAGTCAGAGTAAATGACACGTTTTTATTAATTAAAGACAACTAAGAAAACTTTAATGTTATTTTAAATATTACAGTTGTATTAAGCTTTTAAACCTGGAAACTTGTAATTCGAAAAAACCTTGTAAACAATCAAATCTTTCATAAAAAGCCGTCTTCATTGTATAATTGTATAATTGTATTGAAAAAATCGCCTACCACTGTTTATTAATAGTGTGTTTTAAGCATTTTTATTAAAATTTTGTATTGATGAAAAAAGCATAATAATATTAGAAAAACACATTTGCGTGTAGATAAGAATCCGTGTACACAGAGCTTAAGCCAAGGTTGTGCAAACAATGGATTAAAAAAAGAAGAAAAATGTTGCCCCTCCTTCCTCGTCATCTTAGTTTGTATAAAAGTTTATATGTCCCCTTTTTAGCCCACCGTAGTCCCCGTTAGAGGGCTATATATGTATTTTATAATTGCATTAATGCTTACCTATGAAATGTAAGGTTTTTGAAACTGTTGTTTGATTTACAACCAATAACCGAACAATATCGTACCATTTTTCTGACAATTTTTTTTCACAAAAGTGGAATGTTTAAAAATTACAAATTTTCAAATGGGAAAATTATTTTGCAATCAGAATCTTCGATTCAAAAATTTTCCTTAACTAAATGTTTTGAAAATAAAATCTAAAATTAACATTAAAAAAAAAAAAATTATGAAATAGGCTGATTTCATAATTGACCAATGATCATTTCACATAGACTTTCACTTTACTAACGATGATTTTCCGTTATAACTATAAATCAAATGATGTTTTTTATTCACCTAATTCAAATTATAAAGTTTATTTAACAGCTTTAAAAAATCGAAATTGAAATGGATAGTCTAGGGAACATACTGTATTAATGTACTCTACTGCATATAATTTGTGAACATTTACATGATTTGTACACTTTGAACTCCCTTTCAAATGAAAGGGACTGAAAAAATTCATACCGGGAGATTCTTTTAATTCCTCTCTATATATTCTATTGAAGTCTTGAATTCTTGTAAAGTCTTATAGTCTTATAGTCGTATAGTTTTGTTCTGTTTTGTGTTTAACTTAAATATAGATTAACGTAAATTAAGATTTCAGAAGTGAATTTTAGCCATTTTACTGCACAAGAAATTATTTCAGACAGCACAATAATGCCTGCATGCATAATCTGTAAAACCAAATAGATTCTAGTACAACAGAAGGCAAAATTGAATTTGTACACTTTAATGTAAATTTAAATGTAATCTTTATTTTCTCTTCTTACACTTTTTTATTTTATCTTGAAAAACACGTCAACTAATGTGAGAAAATTTCGTTTTTCTTGTTATTTGACACTTATGACGTTGTGTATAATTGGTTCATTTCTCTGTTGCCACCTATTGTACTTGATAATCTATTTGGTAAAAAACAAGGAATGCACAATTTGTGAAACCAAAAAATGAAGATCTTCCAAATATATCTCTAGGTCTTCACTTTTGTATTTTGGGGCAGATTTAAGAGTGGTTAAGAACTAGACATAGTTTAAAAGATATTAAGAGAGGCATATTCAGGCTTTTTTCTCCGGAAGGACTTACATTTCTTTTTCTTTTTAAGGGGGGGGGGGAAAGGCCAACTCCCCCCCCCCAAAAAAAAGCATATATTTCACTGATCCAGAAGGGGGATGAGCCCCCTTAGCCCCACCCCTGAACACGCCTCTGGATAAGAACATAGATGTGTTGAAGATATTTACAAACATATTTCAGAATGGCGTGAGATTTGAATGAACAAAACTTAGCAGTTTAAAAGATAAATTCCTATAGAATTAGAAGTGTCAGGCAAAATCAATGAATTGATTAAGCGACTATATAGTATTTACATAAAAATTACATAGCAACATACAAAATTATTTGATTTTTCACTAAGAAAATTTCGAAGTTCTAACTGAAGACGGCATTTACATGGGTCTTTAGTCTATTTTTTCTAGTCTGTACTTCCCAAAGAAATATTTTCATACAATTATTTCCAAACCAAAAAAAACCTTATAATGGCCTAACCTGTCGTCGTTGCTTTCGTCTGTTCCACTTTAGTATTTATTCACTTTGAGAAATTGTAGCCTTTTAAATTGTATTCTTGTTTCATGCTAATTTTACTTCTGTAATTTGATAAAACATCATTTTATATTGTGGATTAATATTTTGAATCCTAAAATTCACTGTCTTTTCTGATCTGTTCACCCAAAAAGGTCTCAGTAATATGTGAAATATTGTTTTAACCTCTTCTACACTAAAATACTGGTTGGAACCAAGATTGTGTTAGGCTAGATAATCTGGATGGATGGTCTCTAATGTACTAGAAGGGGAAAGGATTTTCTCGGTTTGTTAGGTTTAAAAAGAGAAAAAACTCTAACTCCCCCCCCCCTTTCACCAGCAAAGTTTTCACTTCATCTTCTGCTAATAGTCTGTTATAACATATGAGGATTTTAAGTGTACATTACCATGAAGACGACGTTTGAGGATTTTGATTTTCCATTACTATGAAGACGACATTTATAATACTGGAACGCATCCAGAGTAGCTAACCTTACATTTGCATTAACCTGTGAACTGTGTTGCCTCTGACACTAATGACGTCATGCACATATTCTATAGAATATCATTGCAACTTATTGTACCTTTTTTAACTTTAATTTAATTTATTTTAATTAAATTTTACAATATTTTTAAATTTTAATATGATATCAGATGGAAACATATTGAGACTTTTATATTTCTTGTTTTTCATCCTTTCTTCTTGATCTTCCATTCATTGTCCATCCTTCAATCACACTATGGCTAATTTTGAAAATAAAAATAAATGAATTTTTTGGATGTTTTCTGGAGCTAGCCAAATTGCAGAGGTAGAACTATTTTTTGAAGCCCTGTATCTATATTCTATACATTGAGAGTGGCAAGGTTACTCTCCCCCTTGTTTATATTTAAATTTTGCTTCAGTCATGATACTGTGTCAAGTCAGCTCCTGCATTCCTAGCTTTTCTTGATGGAGGGGGAAAGGTGTGAAGGGGGCACTTTACACATTTTCCAGTTTTTTTATCTCAAGTAGGACAAAAAGGGGGGGGGGGATGGGACGTCTGCCATCCTGTGTATTTGTCTTTATTCGTTATCGGTGAAAAAAAATAGATAATGTAAAGCTCAAATCCCCTTCTAATTTTTCCTGTTCAAAGTTTTCTTCTTCTTTCTTGTTTTTCTTGCTTTAAGCACCCATCTCTACTGTCAAGAGATTTCCCTTCCACTTTTTTTCTGCTCAATTTATTTTTTCTTCTTGCTTCTTGTTTCTTGTTTTTACACTTTAAGGTCTTTCCAAATAGTTCTTTTAACATCGAGTTGTGGAGCAGGTAGGAGAGAGATAAGGAGGTTTGAAGGAAGAAGGGTATAGGGGATTTCTCCCTGTGTTCCTTCATTTTATACTGTTTCCCAATTAGGGGAATTAAGGAATTTACCCATAACTGCACCCCATATGCAAAATGGGGAGTTGTGATCCCTGAAAGCTCTATTGAGAGGTATCTTCCATGGCAGTTCAGTCCTTACATCTGGTTGAGTAAAAAACCGGTATCGTTGTGCATGGCTTGTATTCCTATAAGGGGTTAAACTCCTCTTTCAGTGAACCAAGCTGAAGATGAAGTTTTGTTTTAATCTATGTACAATTCTTGCTTCCCCTGTAAAATACTAGATGCGTAACTAAACACAGCGCTTCCCCAGCTGCAATTCTGGGACTGCATAGTAGGTCCGTTCTGCTAGAGAGAAAGCAGGCAACTGCAACTTATTGTACCTATTTGATTGACGTCATGCACATATTCTATAGAATATTATAACAACTTATTCTACCTTTGATTACAGAAAAATAAAACTCAAGTGATAAAAATAAGATGTTGTTTTAAGGTTTATTTCTAAATATTGTTTATAAGAATATAAATCTAACAAACAATAAAAACAAAAATTTACAATTTAATTTTCTTCATCTTGTACATGAAGCAAAATAATATTATACTAGTATAAAATTTTTATTTAGAGGCATAAAATTTGTTCATGGAGGTGTAAGAACAAGTTGTTAATATTTATAAAAAATGCAAAAAGTTTCAATTTCAATTTAACTTAATTTTGTCAATAACACATTTCAAACTAAATCTTAAAACAAGAGCTTGATACCTCTAAAGTGTACATGTCTAGAGCTACAAATATTTATATAATTGGTAAACCCAAGGCTAAGACGCTGTGACACTTTAAAAGTCGATTCAGTCTTGATACGGATGTAACTTTTTATGGCAGTCTAGACTTAGGTGGAAGGTTGACTGAAGCCATGGTTCTCATATATTAGATTCTTCTAGGGTTTCCAGCGAAAGAAAAATTTTGCAAAAAATGCAAAATTTTGCAAAAATGTTCTTTAGTGTTTCGCAAACTTTTTGCAAAATTTCTCGTTTTCTCATGAAAATTAATTTTGTGAAAGGAAACGAAAACACTGAGGATTTTTGTAAACCTTTTTTTCTGCACATTTTGTTTCGCGAAAAAAATGTGAAATTTTCCAAAAAAAAAAATTAGCAAAACTTGTGCATTTTTATTTTTCCGTGAACAAAGTTTTGCATTTTATCTGCTAAGGGAATGCGAAAAAATTAGAAATATTCGGCAAACATTCGAAATTTTCGCGAAACTCTAGTTTCTACCCCATGAAGATTCCTCCATCGTCCTCAATATCAATAACCCTGCAGTCCTGGTTAGACGACCTATTCTGCAGTTCTCTTGAGTTCAACTCCTGCAGGGGGTAAACGGCCGGAGGTAGAGGAGCAACAAGATTAGAATTTATGAAATTACTCCCAGGAAACAGGTTTAGCATAAAAGGGAAAGTAAACTCATTCTCTTTAATTATGTACAACAATAATAAACCAATTTGAACTAAAATTATAATATAAATAATTTCTATGTCATAATCTGAATTTGGCCATAAAAGGACAACTCCCAAAATTCCAAGGGAACCCAAAACAGAAATAATCCCAATGGTCACGGATTTCAATCTAAAGTCTTGGAAATTATCTTGCTCCTCGTTTCGAAACACAATTCTGAGGACAATGTTTGAGAGTATGAAGATAGTGAGGTATAAGCTGGCAATGATTGTGTTGGCTAGCGCCACATAATCCTGGTCCTCTGTAGGTGAGCATCTGGATTGAAAGGATTCTAGTATATGAACAGTTCCTATAAAGTTTTGTAAGTAATAAGTAATAAAAAATTGGGTCTGCAGAATATCTTCAATTAAATTCAGTTTAAGATTCTTAACAAGATTGATAGCTGAAAAAGTTTGTTAAGAGGCAAATTCTGAGAAAAAAATCTGAAAGTCAAGAGTTAAAAGTAGAAAAAAACTCCTTTGAATGGAAACATTTTTTTTTCTTTTTGTAAAAAGGGAAAACCTTTTTGGATAATAATTAAGTTGGTTACATCAAAGAAACTATTAAAAACAATTTTAATACCACGTTTGATGTCTACCCACAAGAACCCTGGATACACCAGAACTCCGAGAAGAGAGGCAAGACCAACGAATCGTTGTTCCATTTTCATCTGATCAAACTCCATAATCCAATCATTCTACAAGTGTTTAAATTTTAATCATAAATCAATCTTAAATGTACTTTTAATTTCTATTATCCTAATTACAAGCATCAGACATAGAGTTCTTGCCAGAAACTCGGATAATATTCCCTATATTTTTCTATTATCCTAATTACAAGCATCAGACATAGAGTTCTTGCTAGAAACTCGGATAATATTCCCTATATTTTTCTATTATTCTAATTACAAGCATCAGACATAGAGTTCTTGCTAGAAACTCGGATAATATTCCCTATATTTTTCTATTATCCTAATTACAAGCATCAGACATAGAGTTCTTGCCAGAAACTCGGATAATATTCCCTAAATTTTTCTATTATCCTAATTACAAGCATCAGACATAGAGTTCTTGCCAGAAACTCGGATAATATTCCCTATATTTTTGCAACTATTATCCTAATTACAAGCATCAGACATGGAGTTCTTGCCAGAAACTCGGATAATATTCGAATCCCTATATTTTTGCAACTAAATTACGCTGATCTTTGATATTCAAATAACTTTGTTAAATTAAATTATATTAGGTTTATAATATTAAAGGTGTTCACCATCAGGTTTCAAAGATAAAGGGATTAGAAAATATTAGTTTTTGTCTTGTGGCAAAAAAATGAAACTTGGGAAAATGGTTTTTCATTTGAAATTGATTGACATCTTAAAATGTGTTCTAAAGCATAGAGAAAAATAAAATGACGTTTTCATCTCTTAAGAATAGATAATAATAATCATAAATCTCTACAATAGGAAGTCGACTTTTAGACTCAAGTTATAACTATAATGAGGCAATAGTCCAGTGTGAACGTTCCCAATACTTTTTATAAATTTTAAATGTTTAAATAACTCCCTACAAATGCTATGTACTTTATAAGTAGGGATGTTAACGTTTTCATTTTGTTGAAAAACGTTATGAAAACGACAATGAAAAATCGAAAATGAAACAATCCTTTTTTTAAAGTTCGTTTTTTAAAAATGGTCGTTTTTATAAAACTCGTCGTTTTGTTAACAATCGTTAACGACGACCCTTCGTTAACGGAGGGAAAACCGACCTGAAGAGCATCTGTACTTATCATTGAGTAGTTTACAGAAAATATCAAGAAGTTTTAGCTCCTCCATAGTTGTTTAACTTCATGTAAGACGACATTCAATAAAGTTACATGTAATTTTTTTTCAAAAATGATCGTTTTCCAAAAAAGAATGTTTTTATAAAAGCGATCGTTTTTTAAAACAATTGTATAAAAATGGTCGCAAATCGTTTTTATAAAAAATTATCTTTTTCAAAAATGATTGTTATTCGTTTCCTAAAAGTTCAAAACAAGTGGTTCATTTCTAAAAACAATTATTTTTTTCCGAAAACGAAACGATCATTTTTCAAAATGATCCTTTTAAAAATGATCGTCTCGATTAATAACTCTATATTGTAAGTAACAATATTTTATGCTCTTTAATGTTTACTTTAATGTCGTTTTTCTATTCTACAGTTTTCTGGTAATCAATGTTGAAATTTGTATTTCTTTTGGGTAAAAATTACTTGAACATAATAACCTTGTAAACTATGAGGATTCTGAAAATGGAGATGAAGGCAAATATGTTTCCCATGAGGAACGAGCCCAGGATGGTAGAGTATCTGATAATCTTGCAGACTACTAATGGAATTGGTCCTACTACGCTGCTCCACATGTTTGACAGACACTAAAATAAGAGTTTATTTTTAAACAAATAAAACTGACCCGATTTTCCATTATATAATAAAAGTTTTAATTTTCTTATTTTCTAAACTACAGAGTGAGAACCAGAAAACTCTGGAACAGGAAAAAACCTTTTACACTCAAATTATGTCTTTAAATAGTCCAATGATACTGTGCAGTGTGAACAGACACTATTATCTTGATTTACTTTGTATCAACATCTAATACACAAAAGTCTGGTTATAATGTTGTCTTCCAAAGTTTTCTGGTTCTCACTGTATGTAATCCAGAATAATGCAAATTTTATTATCTCAAAGTTAGTAAATTTAGGGCAATTTTATTAATATAATATTTTTACTATTTTCCATAAAGTAGCCAGTATTAGCTCAAAGTTAGTAAATTTAGGCCCATTTTATTAATATAATATTTTTACTATTGTTCATAAAGTAGCCAGTATTGTCTCAAAGTTAGTATATTTAGGGCCATTTTATTAATATAATATTTTTACTATTGTCCATAAAGTTGCCAGTATTAGCTCAACAGTAGTAAAGTTAGGACCATTTTATTAATCTAATATTTTTACTAATGTCCATAAAGTAGCCAGTATTAGCTCAAAGGCATTAAATTTAAGGCCATTTTATTAATATAATATTTTTACTATTGTCCATAAAGTAGCCAGTATTGTCTCAAAGGTAGTAAATTTAGGGCCATTTTATTAATATAATATTTTTACTACTTTCCATAAAGTAGCCAGTATTATCTCAAAGGTAGTAAATTTAGGGCCATTTTATTAATATAATATTTTTACTATTTTCCATAAAGTAGCCAGTATTATCTCAAAGGTAGTATCCAGTATTATCTGAAAGGTATTAAATTAAGGGCCATTTTATTAATATAATATTTTTATTATTTTCCATAAAGTAGCCAGTATTGTCTCAAAGGTAGTAAATTTAGGGCCATTTTATTAATATAATATTTTTACTATTTTCCATAAAGTAGCCAGTATTATCTGAAAGGTATTAAATTTAGATCCATTTTATTAATATAATATTTTTACTATTGTTCATAAAGTAGCCAGTATTATCTCAAAGGTAGTAAATTTAGGGCCATTTTATTAATATTTTTACTATTTTCCATAAAGTAGCCAGTATTATCTGAAAGGTATTAAATTTAGATCCATTTTATTAATATAATATTTTTACTATTGTTCATAAAGTAGCCAGTATTATCTCAAAGGTAGTAAATTTAGGGCCATTTTATTAATATTATATTTTTACTATTGTTCATAAAGTTGCCAGTGATAGCTCAAAGGTAGTAAATTTAGGGCCATTTTATTGATATAATATTTTTACTATTTTCCATAAAGTAGCCAGTATTAGCTCTAAGGTAGTAAATTTAGGGCCATTTTATTAATATAATATTTTTACTATTTTCCATAAAGTAGCCAGTATTATCTCAAAGGTAGTAAATTTAGGGCCATTTTATTAATATAATATTTTTACTATTTTCCATAAAGTAGCCAGTATTATCTCAAAGGTAGTAAATTTAGGGCCATTTTATTAATATAATATTTTTACTATTTTCCAAAAAGTAGCCAGTTTTAGCTCTAAGGTAGTACATTTAGGGCCATTTTATTAATATAATATTTTTACTATTTTCCATAAAGTAGCCAGTATTAGCTCAAAGTTAGTAAATTTAGGGCCATTTTATTAATATAATATTTTTAATATTGTTCATAAAGTAGCCAGTATTGTCTCAAAGTTAGTATATTTAGGGCCATTTTATTAATATAATATTTTTACTAATGTCCATAAAGTAGCCAGTATTAGCTCAAAGGCATTAAATTTAGGGCCATTTTATTAATCTAATATTTTTACTATTGTCCATAAAGTAGCCAGTATTATCTCTGTTATCCGCTTGTTGAGGAAAATGTTGATGTTCATCCTGTGATCTTCAATACTGTTGAAGTAGCAGCGAAGAACCCAGAAGAGGAAGGTACCAATGATCATGAGGATTGTGAGGATGATGAATACTCCTGGATATTCACCAAATTTACTCTCCACGGTGTAGTTTCTACAGTTCCAGTATTCCTCCATGTTCAACACCTTTTTATATGAACCTAAATTATTTTATATATATATATATATGCAACCTGATTCTGTAAACCTTTAATATCTAAAAATAAGACTATTCGATCCAACATAATTCATAATTTGGAATATCTAAGGTTAACAACACCGAGAATTAGAAAATTTTAGTTTGTGGCAAAGATTCAATTCCTTTCTGAAAATTGTTATTTTAGAAACAGGGGTAAGAACAAAAGATTATTTTACAATTTTTTTCAAATTGTTTTAAAATTGGTGCCTCGACAATTTTTTCAGATGGTTTGTAAACAAAGCCATTTCTATGCAGAATATTAACCTGAACCTGCTTTTAGTCTTGCCTAACTATGACTGTAGTGTTACCTGAAAGAGGCCAGGTTCAGAGCATCTTATCTCTTCAGAGCTATATTTCTAGTAAAAATTAACTAAGCTAATTTGATCAATCTTTAAAATTTGAATGTTTAAATATCACTAATTGCCATGTCTAAAAATTTACTTTGAAATTTTTACTTTCACAATTGTATTTGAAAACAAAATTTAAATTTATATTTATAAAAGAATTGAATTTTTGCCACGAACTCTGAGTTTAGAATTCCTATATCTTTGCAACTTGATGCTATGGCTGGGCACGATCCGACTTTTTAAAAATTGTTCTGTTCTAGAACGAGGGCCTTCACCTAGATCTTTCCGTTCTTGTTCCTTTTTTCCCAATCCTTCCGTTCTTGTTCCGTTTCATTCCGTTCTTGGTGTTCTTAGATAAGAACGTTTCCATCCCCCCGTTCCTGGAAAGGGGGGGGTGTACAATTTGTAGATTAAAAAAATATTAATCTTTATAATCAATATTTTAATAATATTAAAAAGATAAGTAAACAAATTATAGAAAATCAATTTTTGTTTCAACTCTCCACTCCCTGATGGGAGAGGGAGGCCGGGTAAGGTTTAGAGTGGGGGGGGGGTCAGGTGATCGAATTAAACAAATCTTTTAATTATTTCTAGATGATTTAGAACACATTCCTGATTTAAAATGTTTACCTGACTTAAAATAGAATGCGTTCCTGATTTTAAAGGTTTTTTCAATCAATTTCTGTTTTTTTCCATGTTTGTTCTTTTACTAATCATTCCAATATTTTTAAGAACTTTTTTATGCATTTGTGCTTTTTCAGAACAATGGGATCGTTCTTAATAGTTCCGTTCGTTCTCGAACCATCGTTCCGCAGGAACGACGACCAGCCCTACTTGATGCCGTAGATCTTTGATATTTCACTCAAGTTCTTTATTGTACATTAATCTTATTTACAATTGTCAATTTTTTAACACGGAATATGCGTTTTGTATTCTCAAATTTTTTTGATAAATTTGCTCAAAAATTTGCATTTTTTAAAATTCCCTTTTTTTCGCAAAACAGATTGAATCAAAATTTCGCGAAAAAAACGAAAATATTCGCATTTTTTGCAAGCGAACGAAATGCGAAAAAATGCGAAAATGTTTTGTCGCGTAAATTGCAAAATTTTCGAGAAACGATTTTTCTTTTTCGCTGGAAACATTGATTTAATCATTTCAAATATTCAAATAAAATCTTCTTTTAAAATGAGACATTATAGTAACTATATACCCTCCCCTCACTTTAAAATAATACCATAAGAATTCTATTCACAGAAAAAGTAATTCCGTAAACATATGCGAAAATGTACCACATTTTTTGAATGCATGAGTTTTTTCTAATGCATTGTGCTGCTGTGCTATTACAGTTTACAAATTCAATTTTCAAAGATTTAAAATTTGATGCGGTGTAACCATGCAGTATTAGAATATATTAATAAAATAAAGACAACTTTTTTATTTAAATTTAATTGACGGTGATGAACCAAACCTCTGCAGAGTTAATAAAGTAGATGTTAGTTCTACATTTATTGAAAATATATTTCGGTCTTGGTTGACCCTTGTCAGTTCTAACGATATAATAATCATCAAAGTCGATAAAAAATTGTAAAAAGCCACAAGAAATTAAACAAACAAAAAAGATTATTTTAAAAAATTGGGTTGTCAAATGCACAAAAGGGAAACGAACTCAGATCATGAGATGGAAAAAAAGATAATTTTCAAATATTCACTTTTTAAAGAATGTTTTAAGATTGTTTTTGTCGATCTAATCAACGATTTTTTACGTAAATCGGGGGGAGGGGGAGGGGGGGACGGCTTGTTTAAGTAGGGGTATTCAAACCTTTTAAAGAATTGGACATACACAATGCTCTTTTTTCAAAAGATACTGAATTACAGTTTACAATTAAATAAAAACTATTTTTTTTCTGTTCATTCCTCTGAAAGTCATAAAATCTCTAATGTATTTAGTTTCTCGTACTTCAAGTAAACTTCTCCCGAGGTCCCAAACCTTCTCTAGAACGCCAACTTTTAGATGGTGGAGTTCATGTCCAGGAAGGTTAAAATGTTCTCGTGTAGGCTGGTTTGTATGGAGATTTCTAATGCGACCAATATGTTCTCTCACTCTTTCATCTAAAGATCTTGTTGTTTGTCCTATATATTGTAGTTTGCATGACATGTATTACAGTAAAAAGTTTTAATTGTTAACAAACTTTTTCGAATTGCAAGTTTACAAGCAATTCAGAAGAAGTTTTTTTTATTGACAGCTTCTCTTCTTTACCATGTTTTTGTGTATTCATTCTGTTTAATAGCTGGATGTAAACCAAAATTAAAATCGGAAGTTGTCAACCACCGTGCATTGCATGTTCTGCAAACATAAAGATAGGTTTTAACATTTTCCTTCTTAAGGAAAAAGCAATTATGACTTAAATTTTGTATTCATTTATATTTCTGAGTAAATGAAAATAGTGGAGGGGGGGAGGGGTTCAGAAACAGGAGATGAGAAAGAAAACATCAAAAAAGAAAAGAAAAATAAATGTTGGAATTCGCCTTAAGCTGAAGTTGTTTTCCAAAAACTAGAAATTAACAAATGTAAAATTATAGAAGTGAATACGATATTATGCAGTTTTGTTGAAACCTGGAGAAGCTGAAACCCTATCCGACTCTACTTTAGCTAATCAATTTATAATATAAAAAAGCCCCTAATTTTTTTTGTAATAAAGGCAATTAAATTAAATACTAACGTATTATATAAAAAGCCTTGAGAAACGAAAATAAAAATAGACATTTATTAAAACATGAAATTTATCAAAAATATAAATAAAACTTATTTCTCAGATATTTTTGACTGTACAATGTACATGCTTAAAATATTCAGTGCACATGACTGATAAAAAGGAGTGTTCGCAAAAAAGGGGGTTAAAGATTAAAAACTAGAAACACTTTCGGATAAGATTGCTGGACAAATTTTACTTCTACCCTTTAAACATTACAGAACATGAATTCTGAAAGTGATTTAATGCAGTGTACATACCATAATCTTATCTAAGATGTATACAGGCACGATATGATACCAGTGTACATACCATAATCTTATAAGATGTATACAGGCACGATATGATACCAGTGTACATACCATAATCTTATCTAAGATGTATACAGGCACGATATGATACCAGTGTACATACCATAATCTTATCTAAGATGTATACAGGCACGATATGATACCAGTGTAATGGATCAATGGCATTTTAAATTTACAATTAATAGGTAAATTGATATTTATTTGTAAATTAATTTGCACTTACCGCTTCACAAAGTTTACATTTACATATTAGAATTAGATTGATACAGGATTTTATTTATATTGAAAAAAAAACAATTTGTAACAAGTAAATTGTATCTAATGTATACAATATATCTAGCAAGATTACAATGTTTACAATGTTTACAATATATACAACAAGAATGCAATGTATACAATATATACAGCGAGAATACGATGTAAATTCAGTATATACAGAAAGATTTATACAATATATTAAGTAAGAATACAATATATGCAATATTTATTATTTACAATATATCCCTTGAAAGAATATATACTTGAATTTATTGATAAAAAGAAATATTTTTGATATTTGATAATGAATATAATTTGAAGGAATTGATCCAATTATTATAATTTGAATAGAAGATAATTCTGATGAAGAGGTTTTTATGCAGGATAACAAATTAATTAGAATTCCAACCAATGATCAAACTGAGGCCGAATGTAAAGAATTAGAGCCGCGGCTTAAATATGGATGGTCCACTTTAAATTGTATTTAAATGTTCAAGATTTAAGCCAGCCCTTAATTGAGACCGGTGTTTGAGGGATTTGAAACGCGGCTTAAATTTATAAAATTCTTACACTGAAAGGATTAAAGTTTTCTCGAATTTTGATATATTAAATTGTTTCAGATTACATTGTAAAGAGTTTGTGACTTCATATTTCCCCATCAAGATTTCAAAATGTAGCATTTCGATAAAAAATATATTTTTCTTTTTAATTCTATAAAAACAAATCTGATGAAAACTATGAATAAATTATTTCATCATCTTGACTGAAGGATTCGCCAATTTAGTACTAGGCCAATCTCATTCGCCTTTTTTTGTCAAAAAAAGTAATCTATATATTTGTATTATTTGCTTGTCTGGGTGTCTGGGTGTTTGTTTGTTTCCAATAAACTTCAAAACGGCTGGACCGATCCGGCCCTAATTTTTCATGGAACCTCGCACGACCCTATGGAAGGTTTTTGGATGATCAAATTTTAAAAAAATTAGCTTCCTGCAGAAATTTTAAATTTTCATAAAATTTAAAAAATACAAGAAATTTTTTTTAAATCATAGAACTTTTTTACTTTTTGTTTTATAAAGTTTACAAAGAGAAAAGTTCACAATTGAAATAAAAGATGGGCGCCAAGCGCCCAGAATGCCTAATTATACCTGATTTGAAATGAAACTGTCTTCTTCAAATATCATGCATTTTGTTGATTAGACATATATATATCCACGAAAAGAAAATTAGAATTAAAAAAACATGATAATAATGTTGTTGAACCAATCAAGAAAATTAACATAATTTTTCAACAACAAGTTTATCTACACAATATTTTACATACCTTAATAATTACAACTAAATCTATGTACATTGACGTCAATTAAGTTTCAGAGAATTAACAAGAAAAAAATAACAAGTATGAATATGGATGCTTTAAAGGGAGATACTGGCAATGTTTGGTAGTTGAACTGAGAATGTAGTATTGTGGAGAAATCTTTTAGGCATCATTTGAGACATATAAAACGTTTTAATGATGTGTAGTTATACTGAGGTTGAGCTCAAAGTCGACGTTCAAAATGATTCATATGGGTTTATACATTTTGAGAATCGATTTTTTTCAAATTATTAAATAACTTCAACAAAAAATGTAACAAAAATTTCACAGAAAACTAATTTGATGTTTAGGAACATATTTCTCGATTGATATTTTCTCAATGATTCAATGTTAGATTAGAATTAATTATTTCTTTTTCATCATTGTATTGAATTTCTTAATTTCTTATTCTTTATGAAATTGTTCGCAGATTTCTTAAAATTCTTCAAATGTCGTCTTTTTAATAATAATTCCAGAAAATCTACAGAAAATGTGTATGAACAATTACAAAAATCAATAACTGGATAAGATTACTTATTTTCGATTAAAATAGTTAATCTTTGATTTCTCAACATGTGCCTTAACCAACTGAATAGTACCACTGTGAAATTTTTCGTTGTCATTATTGAATATTTTTTATTTTAAACCGATTATCAAAATTATCCCTCAAAAATGAACAATTTTTTTAGATCTAAATATTTAATATTGCTAAAACATTAAAAGATTACATTTGGATTAAATTACTCAAATATATTTTACTTAGAAATCAATTTTAATATAATATGGATGCCATAAAATATTTATTATTATTCTCTTTGGCAACAAAGAAATTGACATACTATGGAAGAAGACAATTTAAACTATTCACCAACTGTCATATTTCGTGGGACACCTTGTTTTATTTTCCTTTGTAAGCTTATGGTTTAAATCTTTGATATTTTATTATAGAAGTCATAGTTTGAAATATAAAAGCTCTGCGATTACGAGTATGAGTGGAGTTTGAGTAGAGTTTGAGTTGAGGAGTGAAGTTTCAATGGAGTTTGAGTGGTGTTTGAGTGGAGTTTGAGTGGAGTTTGTGTGGAGTTTGATTTGATTTTGAGTGCAGTTTAAGTGCAGTTTGATTGGAGTTTGAGTGGAGTTTGAGGGGAATATGAGTGGAATTTTAATGGATTTTGATTTTATTTTGAGTGGAGTTTGATTTGATTTTGAGTGCAGTTTGAGTGTAGTTTGAATGTAGTTTCAAAGAAGTTTGAGTGGAGTTTGAGAGGAGTTTGAGTGGGTTTGAGGGTTGTTTTTTGGAATGTTCGCGGCTTTTTCATTTCGTTTGTTCATCTTTTGTGAACAACACATTTCGTTCGTTTTTTTTTAATTGTAAAAAAAATTGTTTTCCCTTGGTCTCACAGTTATCATTTATTTTCCATCTATTCTCACTGAAAGATTGTTTAGGAACATATCGTTCGTTCAGTTAAAAACTATCGTTTTTTCAAATGTTTGTTCGGACAATGTTTTATTGTTTGTTCTTGTATTTCTCTGAACTATCAATGTTGTTCGTCCATCTTTCGCTTTTTCTACAAGACGCCATCGTTCACGAAAAATTTAGTTTTTTCTTAAATATTTTGTTTGTTTAAATAAACGATGCCCATCTCTATATTGTAGTATTTAAAGCATGGTGTAATATTTGGAATATATCAAAATACTAAAACCCCTCAACCCTTTGTCTGAATCGAGTCTAAGCTGATTAGAGAACCTGGAGAGGAGCAATACACTCCAGGATCTTATACAGGATAGACGTTAGAGCCATAGCTCCCGTTTTACTGTTACAAAAGATTTTTTTGGGGACCATTGTATAAAACAATTTTTTTGGTAACCACTGTATCAACAGATTATTTTTGGAGACTACAGAGACTACAGTAACAACAGTTTTTTTCGGGACCACTGTATCAACATATTTTTTTTTGGGAACCATTGTATCAAAAGATTTTTTTGGTGACGGTTATATCAAAAGAATTTTTTTGGAGACCACTGTATCAAAAGATTTTATTTGGGGTACACTTTAACAAAATATTATTTGGGACCACTTTATCAAAAGATTATTTTGGGGACCACTGTATGAAACATTTTTGGGGGGGGGATCACTGTATTATCAAAAATAATTTTTGGGGACCACTTCATCAAAAGATTGTTTTTGGGGACTTCTGTATTAACAGTTGTTTTTGGGGACTACTGCATCTATTGTTGTTTTTTGAGGACCACTGTATCAAAAGATTTTTTTGGGGGATCACTGTATCAAAAGATTTTTTTGGGGACCACTGTGTCAAATGATTTGTTTTCGAGACCACAGTATTAAAATTTTTTTGGGGACCATTGTATCAAAAGACTTTTTTGGGAACCACTGTATCAAATGTGGCTTTTTGGGGACCACAGTATTAAAATATGTTTCTGGGGACCACTGTATAAAAAGATTTTTTTTGAGGACCACTGTTTCAAAAGATATTTTTGGGGACCACTGCATTAGAAGTTGTTTTTTGGGGACTACTGTATCAAACGTTGTTTTTTGGGGACACTGTATCAAAAGAATTTTTTTTGGGACCACTGTATCAAAAGACTTTTTTAAGGGACCATTTATCAAAGATTTTTTTGGGGACCACTGTATCATAAGATTTTTCCACCAATGTACCGACATGGAATGGAATGGTTTTCCCATAAATAATTTGGTCATGTGATGATATTTTACAATATAAATTCATTATTTTTCACAAATCATGGTTTATCAAATTTGCGTATACATAATGGGGGGGACCATGGTTTTTTTCACATTACACCTTTAAAATGCATTTGTCTTGTGTTTTATGGTGAGAATGGACAAAATGAATATATTCTGATAATCTTTTCATTTACAAACATTGTATGAATTGTACCGTTGATTTATAATGATTTAAATTTATAATTTCTTTTCCTGTTCATGTATTTATCCTTGAATGGATCCTGTAAACCTGCAATATATTTCGATGTTGTCTTTGTTACTACAAGAGAAAAGAACGGAGAAGAAAAACCAACCAAACCAAACATGTCCAAGTTCATTTTGTTGGCTCATCAATAAAGAGATTCTTTAAACTATACTTTCATTTACACATTTGTCTTGTATACTAATGTATTTATGTGTTTGGCCTTGAGAAATTTTTACTTTTATAATCTCTTTTGGATATTTTAATTTTTTTAAGGATCATGAAAAAAAGTCGACATTTATAACTTTAGAAAATGTACCAATTTAAAAAAAAAAATTTTTTAACGATTTTTAATGGCCACTTTCAGGGCAACAGTCAACCCTATAAAGATAATAAAGATAAAGAAAGAGTAGGAACTTGATGTAAAAATGAATCTTTTAAGTTTGTAGGTGTTCCTTTAGACGAAAATCTTAACTGGAACCATCATCTTAAGTTGGTTAAAAACAAAGCAACCAGAGTCCAAAACTAAAGAACGAAAAGTTCCGACATAAATTTTAAGTTTCAGATTAAATGCCACTTCTGACTTAATTTAAACCCGAATTTTACTCGCCAAAATCGACGAGTTAAATTTTAAACCTAGAGTTAAAGTCTTGAAATCCAGCATTTTCCCAATCTATCAATCAATCATCATTCAGCTGAGAAAGCATTCAACTTTACGATAAATTTAAAAGTAAAAACCTTGATTGAATAAATTTCACATTTTAGGTTAATAAATGTTTGCACAAAACCCGAAAAACGGTTGTTACTGGAAGTATGTTTTTTGAATCATGTGAGTTATACTAAATAATCTAAAATTAAAAAAAAACAGCTTGCAATTATCTCTTAAATCCTTTTCTCTGATTGGTTCAGATATTTCCCGGGAAATTTAAATTTCCTCTCAGGGTTAAATTTAGAAAGTTGAATAGCAACTCATTATTTTACAGAACTGTTAAGCTATAACTTAAATTTCACGCATCTTTAGTTTTGGACTCAGAGCAGTTTTTGCTTTGTCAAGTGTAAAACATATTCTTCATAGTAATATTAAACTAACCATTTACAACTCTTTATTTCAATCATATATAGAATAAAGAAACACATTCACATTTTACAGAAACGATCAATAGGATGATCTGGTAGACTTTAACCATATAAATATATACACATAAACTTCTTCCTGCATCTTTTGAAAACGTTTTTAAAAAGCTTGGAAACTTTGAAAGATCTCTTAACTATCAACTTGACATTCTTAAAATGCAGTATTTACCGTATAGCTCTCTTCTTAAGATGTGGAATAACCTGCCTCTTGACTTAGAAAGAAGCAAGTATATTCAAAAATAGACTACTAAATTCTCTTTTTATAAACCGAATTGCTATTTATGTAAAACTAATTAGATATGTTTTAATATGCTTTGATATTTGTTGTGTACATGTCAGAAAATTACTTTAAACTCTAGTTATTCTAATAAATGTATACACTATTTTGCATAAGATAAATTCGCACCCTGATCTCTAATAGTAATTGAAATATTTTGTTATCATTATTAAAATTAGGTGGAAAAAATACTTGTACTCTTAATCATCAATTTGTAAATTCGTTCTGTATACAGATATATGTATTTTAGCAATGAACTTTATCTTATCTTATCTTATCTTATCTTATCTTATCTTATCTTATCTTTCTTGCTGTACATCTTCTTTATGTCAACTCTTGACTCCCTTTATTGCTGCTCCAAGTGTCTTCTCTTTCTTACAGCATCAAACTCTCTCTCCAGCTTTAAGTCTGGCTCCAGGTCTACACCTGAGAATGGATCCTTGCTGACTGACTGTTTGGTCCTCACTGCATTCTGTGGTTTAGCTAATCTGCCGTGTTCTTCTTCTATCCCAGCTATATTGTTAATCTTTTTACATGATAAATCATTGGTAAGCTCTTGTGCTCTACTTTTTAGAATCTGCAAAAAAAAAAAATTTTTTTTGAAATGATAAAATATACATATTTGAAAAGCCCTTAACCATGCCATTTCAAATATGCGAAAAATTTGGCAAAATTTGAAATAACCTGATGTGTAATTAAAAAAAAAAATAAAAATATGCAAATTTCTTATGACGGGGTTTTTGCAAATAATTTGCAAAAGTTTCTTTGCCATAATTTGTGCAATCAGTTTTCTAATAGTTATGCCATAGGCTTTCCAAAAAGCTAAAAGTTATCAAAATTTGGCAACTGAAATTGGGTCAAAACAAAGATTTAGGTAGTGTGCCTGAGGACTCAGGCAGTTAGTATAAAAGCCAGGTTTTAGGCCTAAAGTGAGGGCTTTGGGTATGTAGGAAAATTCAGAAAATTTCAACAGCCTCAGCCCAATACTTTTTGATTTATGTAAAAAAAAAACTACAGAGGGGGGCCCCCCCCGGTAGGAAAAGGGTTAAGCGCGTTTTTGTAGAACAATGCAAATTAAGTCTGACAACCTTGATCAGTTAAAGGTTTTAAGGATACTGTTGTGAGGTGGGCATTTCCATTTTTGCATCAATTGAAATGTCGATTACAGTCCCTTTAAGGTAATAATAATGTAACCGTTAAAAAGTGAACTCAATAATCATCATAACTGAAGAAAAATACGATAATTGTCTGTCATTTCAACGTACGTTCCTTCAAACCTATGACAGCCAATTATCGTATTTTTCTTCAATTATTACCAGGATGTTTCGAATACAATTTTAATCATATTTGTGAAAAACATTATAAAATCTCAATTTGAAAATAAAGAAAGATGGACTCACGGAACATTACAATTAAGAGACTTCTTAAAGATTCTTTCTATTTTAATTGGAAGAGTCCCGATTTAAACCTTTGATCCTGATCATGGAGGACAGAGATCTCAGTCTTTGAGTTTTAAAATAATACCCTACAAACACGAAGCAGAGTTAAATCCGGATAAAAGTAGATTATTTTTAACCAGAACCCGGATAAAAACCATATACTGAAGACGGTTATACAGAGTGGTTTAAGACTTCACAAAAAGGTTTTAAAATCTTTTTTGGTTTTAAAGTAGAGATAAAATCGTTTTTTAACGGTGTGTTTTATCCGAGTATTTTAAAACGGATTTAATCTGTGTGCCATTACACCAATAGCAGTTTTTAAAATGGTTTAAATGGTGTGATTCTACTCGTTTTATATAACACCACTTTAAAACGCTTTACGAAGTTAAGCACCCTGCAGGTTTTAGACGTTTAATATCAGTTTTTTTAATACAGAAATAACCAGTTTAAAATAAAACTGATTTAAACCGGTTAAAAGATATCTTTAAAACGAGTTATTTCCGTTTCAGCACGTGAGTTCAAACTAACACGGTTTAAAACCCATTTTTGCATGCGTAAAATGCAGTTTATAATCGGTTCTTACACGTTTTTTATTGGTTAAAAAACTCCATTTTTCTAACACCGTTTAAAACCATTTTAAAGGTTGCATGTTAATCCATCTCAAAACGTTTTAAAACATTGATTTTAATCTATTTTTATCCATTTATAAATCAAGATTTAGAGTTAGAAAAGTAAAGAATTGATTACTCTTCTCAAACTCAAATATTCAAGTTGCAAAGATACAGTAATATGATTAGAAGTTGAGGAGAGTAATCAGTTCCTTTGTATACTACTATAGTTTAATTCATTAATGTACAAAAATGTATTAGACTCCTATTGATTGATTGATTAAATGTCTGTACCCTTAAATTAAAGTGACTCTATTTAAAGAAAGTTATGTACGATTCACAACGGTACCCTTAAAAGCTCTGTCTGATCAAGTATGCTTTAGATATCAATGTTTATAATTTTGAAAACTGATTATTTTCAATTGTGCAAAAAAAAGTTTTTGTGCATTTCTACTGCAGGATAACATTTGAAAATCATCACAAATAAATTCTATTAAGCGCGCCTAGAAACACAATTTAATCTTTAACATTAGTATTACATCAAAATGCACTTTTTTAAATCTGACATTGCCATCCATGTATGAATGGTCCCTTGAAATTAGAGACCCATTTATTGTTTACAGGAAATAACCGACAGTAAATTTGCGCAAAAATTGTTTGAAAACATAATATTTTTTGTGATACTTTAAATCTTTAAAAAAATTTATATCCCTGTTTGACCAGGTTAATCGCGCTGGGGCAGCCCATGTGGATTTAATGGTTCTGTCAATATTCCAGAAAGCTATGACTTTCGATCACAATTTCTCCTACTAAGCATAATTTTTCGGCCTTCGTTCTTAAATACTTTTTTTGCCGGCATATATCTTTTGAATAAAAAGTATTTGACAAACAAATTCGTAACTTTAAAGACTGTCAAAATACCAAAACGAGTTTGATTTCAATTGGAAGAAACCGCCTTTAACTCGAGGTAGTCAGGGTGGGACGTATTGACAGAATTGACATGGCTCAATCGACTGCCTGCTTCAGGCCCAATTAAGCGTCGTCACCAAAAAAATTCTTTTGATACAGTGGTCCCACCAAAAAAATCTTTTGATGCAGTGGTTCCCAAAAAAATCTATTAGTCCTCAAAAAAAACTTTTGTTATTGTAGTTCCCAACCTACTTTTAAAATCCAAAGGCAAATTTCAAATTTGTCTTGCTTCTGTCATGTTTCATTGGAACGGATACTTTAGCGAAAAACATTTCACAAACTTTTTCGCAAAAATGAAATCTGCGAATCAAAGCAACGACAATGCGGAATTTCTTGAGAAAAAAATATGCGACAATTTCAAGAAATATTACAACACATTTTCTTTTTGGATTTTATTTCTACAACCAAAAAAATACAAAATGTTCAGCCGAAAAAAGAAATTACGAATGATGATAATTTCTTTTAAGATTTATTTAAGAAATTTCCTTAGTAGTTTTTCTTTGCTATGATTTTGATCCTGATGAAGCAGATTGAGCGTAAGATTGGATTTAAATACTTGCTTGATAAATACTTGCTTGATAAATACTTGCTTGATAAATACTTGCTTAATAAATACGTGCTTGATAAATACTAGCTTGATAAATACTTGCTTGATAAATACTTGCTTGATAAATACTTGCTTGATAAATACTTGCTTGATAAATACTTGCTTGATAAATACTTGCTTGATAAATACTCTGAGGGACTCTTCATATATAAGAGTTAGTGGAGACTTGCTTAGCCGTGAGGGACTCTTCCTATATAGGAGTTAGTGGAGACTCGCTTTACCACTGAGGGACTCTTCCTATATAAGAGCTAGTGGAGACTTGCTTTACCGCTGAGGGACTCTTCCTATATAGAAGTTAGTGGAGACTTGCTTTACCGCTGAGGGACTCTTCCTATTTAAGAGCAAGTGGAGACTTGTCTTACCGCTGAGGGACTCTACAGATATATGGAATATGGTTTAATATAAATAGATATTAAGAGATATATTTGTACCAATAAAATGTAGATTGATAAACCCACTTATTCAAGATCTTGAGAGATAGATATTATACACAAGATGAGAGGTTTGGGTAAATTATGAATTGGTACTGGGAATGAAAGTGAAGTCTTGTATTAACCCTCAAAGATGAGGGACAATGATTGATCTTGATTTCCCTAGGATTTATGTCTGGGATTGTAAAGATATCAAAGGATTAAATGTTACAATACTTGCTTGATAAATACTTGCTTGATAAATACTTGCTTGATAAATACTTGCTTGATAAATACTTGCTTGATAAATACTTGCTTGATAAATACTTGCTTGATAAATATTCTGCCTTTGGTGTTTAAAAATTCTTTGTTTCGGTTGCTCAAATACTTGATTTATCTTGTTAAAATCCCTTATCATAAACTTTTTTCTCGCTCGCTGCTAGTTGTTTTCAGAACCATATCAATTATTCTCCTCTTTGATAACTTATAACCACACTAGACTTCTGTAAGAAACCCTACTTCTAAAATTGTAATACTTTGTCTTTGAAAAACCAAAGAATCGCGGATAAAATGTCCTGAGTCTGGTTTAAGATATTAATACTCTGTCCCATCTGCATGCATGGACTACGGAGTAAATCTTCTCTCTTACTCTTAATATCCGTCCTAACCAGTAGTACTTTAAACCTCCACAAACCATAGAAGATATAACAACTCACCAATCCGATATTCAGGTTGTAGAAATAAAATTTAAAATGCATCTTCTTGTAACGAGGGTTGCCCAGAAAGATTTTGAATCAAAGGGAGTGTTCGTGCAAAAGAAGGCGAGGCTAAATCTTTAAAAAGTCTGATTCAATCGCTACCACTTTTACATACAGGGTGAGTCAAAAAAAGTGTGATTTGCGACGCCTGGTGCAAAATTGTGCCTTTTTTTGAGAAACTCTCCTGTATTGTTTTTTTTTTTCAATATTTTTTGAAAATTTGTAATTTTTTTGGTACTTCAATGGCCCCCCCAAAAAAATCCGCGAACCTTTTATTCTCTCTAAATCTAAAATTTTATAAAGATTGAATCACAGAATCACAGAAAATTGGCAAAATTGTATTTAGGGCACTGTGAACATTTTTATGTACCCGCACCTTTTGAATCGTAAAGGATTTCCACAAAATGGCAGTTTCGCGTTTTTGCATGAAATGACTTTTTTTGCACGAAATTTTGAATCAATTTCGTAAAAATACGAAACCAGTTTTTTCACGAAGTTGCACATTCATTCGAAATAAATAATTTTTTTGCACAAAATTGCCCATGATAAAGGATTAGAATTTTTCGCATGAATGCAAGGTCATAGGTTTTGCACGAAATTGGGAAATATACTCATGATAACAAAAAATTAGAATTTTGTGTTCAAACGCCTGAGATTCTCAGGTTTCATCCTATCCCCTTTCATTTTTCCTTTACCGTCTCTTTAGAGACAGTCCAAAAGTGAAAAAAATTCTTCTTGAAACCTAATGTTCTTCATCTTTTTCCTTTTATCTTTGTGATTTTACAAGAAATTCAAATCCATTGAATTATGAAAGTTCTTGTGTAAAAAAAAATACTGTTTTGCGGATTTTTGAAAATAAAGAATTTTACCAGATATTAAAGGGAAAAGTTATCATTTTTTGATTTTTTATCAAAATTAAAGTAACACAAAAAATCTTGAAAAATAACTTTAAGGTTCCTGTAGTGATTTTTTATTTGCAAAAAAAGTATAATTCTATTTTTATATTTTCAATCAGAGTCCGCATCAAATTTTTCATTTTTTAGCCACCCCCCCCCCCTCTCTTTAATTCTACAAACGAAACAGTGGTTTCGAAAATAAAGAGTCCGTTAACAAACGGCAAAACCGTTGAATTTTTTAAATGTTAACAAAACGGATTTGCTGTTTTTGAAAAAAAAAATAAACGGCTAAAAACGAAAAAATAACAGATTAATACGGTGAATTTGATATTTTTTTTTCAACCTAAGATTGCATTTAACTTGTTATATAGTTTTTTTAACATGTTATGCAGGTCTTTTGTCATCTTCTGCTTTCATAATCAGAATAAGATAAATAATGTTGATTTGGATATCAGTTCCCAGGGAAGGATAAATATATTTAAATGCTAGTGCTGTTAATACTAGAAAAACTTTTGACGACTGCTCCGTTAAAAATCTATTTAACTGGTAACAAAGTTTTTTTAACGCTTCGCACCATTAACGCCATTTTTTAACAGTTAACAACTGACACTGTTAACGGTTGTTGAACGTTTTACGATACACTGTTAATAAAATTTAAAACTTTAACTAACACTAATTCAAAAAAACGCTAAATGCCTTTAACGAACAGATGTGCTGTTCTTAACTTTAAAATTAAAATTAAACGAAATTTTACTTTTTTAACAATTGGAACTGACCGTTAATGGAACGGCTAGAAAACCCTGGAACGTGCCCAGCCCTAGATAAAAACAGACAAACAGACTGACAGACAGATGAGAAAAGTACATATACTTCTATAAGTATCCGCTAAAAATTTCCATTCAAGAAAATTTATTTATTGAAATATATTTACTAGTAATAAAATTTAATTATAAAGTATTCCCATATTGGAATATTGAAACAAATATAAATATTAAGGGTGAAGATGAACGACACTGATTACAATCTGCTCTGTAACAATACAGAGGTTCAATGGAGGACGGGGGAGCATCCTTTCTTCTTCATCTTCAATATAGTCTGCCTTCTTGCAGCCTTCTGCCTAGCATGGATCATTCATATACACAACAGATCCATTGAGGATATTCACAGAAACATTAACACATTCCTCCACATGTACGTGGTGGACGTCAGTCTTGTTCTGCTGCTTGTAACGGTATTTTTTCTTTAATTAATTGAGGGTTGGCACATTTTAAACATTTTACAACATTTCACAACATGACATTTCAAAGACAGGATATTTCACCCTATTTCTGAAGTTTTTTTTTACATAGCTCAAAATTAAAATACTTTAAGCCCTCCCTTTAGGCCTAAAACCGGTCTTTAATACTAACTGCCTAAGTCCTCAGGCACACTGCCTGAATGACTGCTTTTTCCTGTAACAAACTAAATCTTTGTTTTTACCCACTTCCACTTGTCAGATTTTGATAACTTTTAGCTTTTAGGAAAGCCTATGAGATAAGAAAACGGATTGCACAAGTTTTGCAAATTATTTACAAACAACCCGTCAAAGGAAATTTGCACATTGTTATTTTTTCTTAATTACACATCAGGTTATTTAAAATTTTGCAAAACTGTTTGCATATTTGAAATGGCATTGTCAAGGGCTTTTCAAAAATGTATGATTTATCATTTTTTGCAAACTTTTTTACTATACAACTGGATTTTGCAAAAAAAAATTGAATTTGTTCAAATCTGCAATATTTGTTTGCAGATTCTAAAAGTAGAGCACTAGAGTTTTCTAATGATGTAACATTTTTCATATTTGGACATTACACATGGAATTTACAGGGTGGGGGGGGGGAGGTCAAATTACCCCCCCCCCCAGCGTATCCTGGTATTCAATTACCCCAGAAGGGATAGGGTTATAATGCATAGGGCATTTCATAGAAGACATTTAACAGACAGGAAAGTTCACAGATAGGTAATTTCATAGATAGGCATGACACTTCATAGACAGGACATTTCATAGACAGAACCTTTCAGAGACAGGACATTTTAAAGACAGGACCTTTCAGAGACAGGACATTTTATAGACAGGACCTTTTAGAGACAGGACATTTTATAGACAGGACACTTCATAGACAGGAAATTTCATAAACAGGACATTTTATAGACAGGACATTTTATGGACAGGAGAGTTCATAGACAGGACATTTTATAGACAGGACATTTCATAGACAGGAGAGTTCATAGACAGGAGTGTTCATAGAGAAGACAATTTTAAAACAGCTGACATTTCAAAACCAAGGGATTTTATAGATGTGACATTTCAAAGACAGGAAATTTCATACACAAACATTTTATAGAAATAGAAAGAACATTAATAAACAGTACATTTCAAAGGCATAACATTTCAGAGACCGGTCATTTCTATGACAGGACATTTAAGAGACGAATTGTCATGGATAGGACATTTCATATGAATAGGACATATCATAAAGATAGGACAATTCATAGACAGGACAATTTCATAGATAGGACATTTCATAGATGAAACATTTCATTGAAGACATTTTACATTTTACTTTGCCTATCAGTATACATATATACCCCCTAACCCTGCTAGCAACAACACATATCTGTGACTCTCTGTCTCCTAGCCAGATACCAGCTGACCAAGCTAGCTGTTGCTATGGCGGGGAGTTTAAAACATAAACAATGAGAATTAATCTGTGTCTATCATATGAATCATTTATATAGAAAATAAATAATGTAGTTTTTCCATTTATGAAAGTTGTAAACTTGTAATAAAATTGTAATATCTTAATCTCTGCTACAAAATAAATATTTAGATCTAAAAAAAAGTATACATATATTCATTTTAAAACTCGTAATACTTATATATTTGACAGAAAAACAATTTCATTTTTTTTAGGTCAATTTGTAAATATGAAAAATTAAAATTCTTTTAATTCCTAAATTTGAATTTTTTTGTATTAAAGTTTATTATTGTTAACCCTATCCCTGCATGGGTACTTGAAAACCAGGATATGCTGGGGGGGTCAATTTGACCCCCCCCCCTCTAAATCCCATTGGAAAGTTCTTGTGCTCTACTTTTAGAATCTGCTAAAAAATTAGCAAATTTAAAAAAATTGAATTTTGTATCGCAAAATCCAGTTTTATAGTAAAAATGTTTTCAAAAAGAATTTGTCCAAAAAATGAAAAATTATACATTTTTGAAAAGCCCTTGACCATGCCATTTCAAATATGCAAAAATTTGTGCAAAATTTTAAATAACCTGATTTTTAATCAAGAAAAACTAAAAATGTGCAAATTTCCTTTGACAGCTTGTTTGCAAAGAATTTGTAATTTTTTTTCGCAAAACTTGTGCAATCCGTTTCCTATTGTCATAGGCTTTCCATTCCAAAAACCTAATTTTTATCATAATCTGACAAGTGAAAGTGGGTCAAATAAAAAATTTAGTTTGTTACATGAAAAAGCAGTCATTCAGGCGCATTCAGGACTCAGGCAGTTAGTATTAAAGCCCGGTTTTAAGCTAAAGGGAGGGCTTTGGGTATGTAGGAAAAGTCAGAAAATTTCAACAGCCTCAGACCAATACTTTTTGAGTTATGTAAAAAAAACTATAGGGGGGGGACAACTTGACCCCCCCCTCCAGCAGGAATAGGGTTAATTTATGATTATTGTATTTTAGTGCACCACCTTTATGTGGCGATGTATGATGTCAACCCTCCCAGTCTACCTGGCTTGGAGTTTCATGTACTTCTACAACTTCTGCAGTCTACTCGTCTTCAAAATATATTTTTCCATCTCCAGTTTCCGGTTACTCATCATTCACCAGGTTTAGTAATATCTCCCGTTTCTGGTTACTCTTCATTCACCAGGTTTAGTAAAATCTCCAGTTTCTGATTACTCATCATTCATCAGGTTTAGTAATATCTCCAGTTTCTGGTTACTCATCATTCACCAGGTTTAGTAATAATATCTCCAGTTTCTGGTTACTCATCATTCACCAGGTTTAGTAATATCTCCAGTTTCTGGTTACTCATCATTCACCAGGTTTAGTAATATCTCCAGTTTCTGGTTACTCATCATTCACCAGGTTTAGTAATATCTCCAGTTTCTGGTTACTCATCATTCACCAGGTTTAGTAATATCTCCAGTTTCTGGTTACTCATCATTCACCAGGTTTAGTAATATCTCCAGTTTCTGGTTACTCATCATTCACCAGGTTTAGTAATATCTCCAGTTTCTGGTTACTCATCATTCACCAGGTTTAGTAATATCTCCAGTTTCTGGTTACTCATCATTCACCAGGTTTAGTAATATCTCCAGTTTCTGGTTACTCATCATTCACCAGGTTTAGTAATATCTCCAGTTTCTGGTTACTCATCATTCACCAGGTTTAGTAATATCTCCAGTTTCTGGTTACTCATCATTCACCAGGTTTAGTAATATCTCCAGTTTCTGGTTACTCATCATTCACCAGGTTTAGTAATATCTCCAGTTTCTGGTTACTCATCATTCACCAGGTTTAGTATTATCTTCACTTCCTGGTAACTAATCATTCACCAGGTTTAGAAATATCTCCAGTTTCTGGTTACTCATCATTCACCACAGGTTTAGTAATATCTCCATTTTTTGGTTACTCATCATTTACCAGGTTTAGTAATATCTCCAGTTTCCAGTTACTCATTATTCACCAGATTAGTAATATCTCCAGTTTCCGCTTACTCATCATTCACCTGGTTTAGTAATATCTCAAGTTTTTGGTTACTCATCATTTACCAGGTTTAGTAATATCTCCAATTTCTAGTTACTTATTATTCAACAGGTTTAGTAATATCTTCAGTTTCTGGTTACTCATCATTTACAGGTTTAGTAATATCTCCAGTTTCCACTTACTCATCATTCACCAGGTTTAGTAATATCTCAAGTTTCTGGTTACTCATCATTTACCAGGTTTAGAAATATCTCCAGATTCTGGTTACTCATTACTCACCAGGTTAGTAATATCTCCAGATTCCAGTTACTCATTATTTACTTCAGTAATATCTCCAGTTTCTGGTTACTCATCATTTACCAGGTATAGTAATATCTCCAGTTTCCAGTTACTCATTATTTACCAGGTTTAGAAATATCTCCAGTTTCCGGTTACTCATCATTCACCAGGTTTAGTATTATCTCCAGTTCCTGGTTACTCATCATTCCCCAGGTTTAGTAATATCTCCAGTTTCCGATTACTCATTATTTACCAGGTTCAGTAATATCTTCAGTTTCTGGTTACTCATCATTTACAGGTTTACTAATATCTCCAGTTTCTGGTTACTCATTATTTACCAGGTTTAGTAATATCTCCAGTTTCTGGTTACTCATCATTCACCAGGTTTAGTAATATCCCCAATTTCCGATTACTCATTATTTTATCTTCAGTTTCTGTTTACTCATCATTTACAGGTTTACTAATATCTCCAGTTTCCGGTTACTCATTATTTACCAGGTTTAGTAATATCTCCAGTTTCTGGTTACTCATCATTTACCAGGTTTAGTAGTATTTCCAGTTTCCAGTTACTCATTATTCACCAGGTTAGTAATATCTCCAGATTCTGGTTACTCATTATTTACTTCAGTAATATCTCCAGTTTCCGGTTACTCGTCAATTACCAAGTTTAGTAATATCTCCTGTTTCTGGTTACATATCATTTACCAGGTTTAGTAATATCTCCAGTTTCTGGTTAAACATTATTCATTAGGTTTAGTTATATCTCCAGTTTTAGGTTACTCATCATTTACCAGGTTTATTAATATCTCCAGTTTCTGGTTACTCATCATTCATCAGGTTTAGTAATATCTCCGCTTTCTCATCTTTTATTTAATTTAATAATATCTCCAGGCCAAAGGTAAAAAACATTGTATACAGTGAAAGCCTTAATAAGGAATACATCGAAAGAATTACATCAAATGTCGTCTTGACAATTTTTCAATGAGTTTTATACAATATTATGTAAATTTCAGTATTTGCGAAAATAAATAAATTATAGCCATGAATATGCAGGAACAGTTTTAAAGAGTTCCAAATAATCATTTAATTAAAAAACTTCAGTTATTATCAGTATCTCAAGCGAGAAACACCTAGTGAACTAGCTCCAGCTAGTGTTAGTGTTAGTGTTAGTGTGTACACTGTACTGCAAATCTCAGCAAATCAAGTAAGTACATTCGTACTTATAAAAAATTCTCATAGATAACATCGTATTATTCTTTTCTTCTTTCCTTATTTACCTCTGTTCCTTCCTTATTTTCTTTTCCTTATTGACGGGAAAGAATGGCAGGAAAGAACGGTAACAAAAAAAAAGATCCCCCAAACGATGGGGTTTCTCAACTTTCTATTCTTGGCTTCCTTACCCCCCCACTGGGAATTTTAAGTGCTACCAACACCGGACCAGGAAAAACTAACAAAACCAGGACACCCAACAAACCAACTCCGATCACCAACCCGGAACCAAACGATAACGGAAATAAACATCCCCTTAAAAAAGAGGGAGAAAAAGTCAGTCCACTAGGAAAGACTATGTGTCTAGGTGACGATTTTACCATTTTGAACCCGCCTGAACCTCGATCCGATACTCATAACAAAGTTTATGAAAAAGTAGTCAACATAATGAAAGGACTTGAGCCAATTGTTGCTGATAAAAATGCACCGTGAAGCATTTAACGCCTCCTATCAAATTGTTATCTTTTTAAGCCACGTAGTTTTGAAGATTACGGCACCGTGGCCTCGTCGTGAACGAAAACCGCGAAATTAGAGAATCAAATCAAACAATGAAATATGCCCAACACTGCAAAAAACTTAAAAAAGAAATGGAAAAATCCCAGCGTACTGTTAAAATCCTTGATATGCCAGTTGAAGATCCTCTAATTGGCAGTAAAATTGAAAATACTAACACGGCCAGGGAAAACATAAAAAAAACCTTAAAAACCAAGTTGGATATATCACCGGATCTCCTCATTGGGAGCTCAATTACGATTAACACAAAATCAATATGGACGGCAATACACCTGTAGGTATTATCGCCGCGGATAAAGATAAAAAAATCTCGATCAAAAAAGCTCTCAGAGCTGCTTCTAAGAAGGTAGTTGTGGAGTGGCCTTCTTATTTGTACTCTCACATCAAGGAAATCAGGAAGGGGTACAATGAATCTAACAAATTTAGAAATTCCCAAATTTTAAGAAGACCAACTGCCTCTAATAATAAATTGGTAATATCCAACCGCCAAACTTCAAATGATAGATGGGAATATGTTGAAACTCTGAGCTTCCCCTTGAACCCATCAGATATTGATAAATTTGGACAAAAAAGACAAACTTGTAAATCCAGTTTTGATGATGTCTCTGTTAATTTCCTTGATGCCAAAGAATACTGTAAAAACATCCCCAACAGCAACTCACTAAGCAACTCCTTTCAACCAAAAAAGAATGGTGTACCATCAGTATCACAACTTGGAACACCGAGAGCTAGCACACCAACCAGGAATAAATTCGAAGGACTTAGCAAATCTCAAGCATAATGTTACAAACATTTTATGATTCAAAGATAAAAAGTATTAATTCTATTAATACATTTAACAATTTCAATTTTATGGCGTCTCGAATGAATAAAGAAATTATGTTCAAAATTTACCAAAACAAAATTAAATTTATTCCTTATAAGGTAATGATCAACACGTTATATTCTAAAAAGAGAATTTATTGAAAATTATAAAATCCTTTACAAGAACAAATTGTCATCAGCTAATTTAAATAACTTCATGTTTAAAGTAAAGCCTACTTTTCCATCAGAAAAACAAGTCCATGATAACAATAATATTATTATTGTATATAATGTATTACTTTCTTATATACCATAATACTTCAAAGTATAAACTCATCCGTCCATCTCATGTTTCCTGAATCTCTCTGGATTATCAATGTTTCATACATCTGTGCGTCTGTGCTGATCTCACCAGGTACGGCCACATATCAGGGTACACATTCTCACTTTTATCCTTTATGTACGCAGATGCACTATAGAAATATGTGTGTACTGCATCCTTCAGGAACCAGTTCTGACACTTTCCAACCTGAAACAGTTTTCAAAATACTAATTAGTATCAGTGAAACCTTACTTGAATACGGTCGAAATCTAATTAAACTTAGTAGTATATACATCTCAAAATATTCTAAATTTTCTAAAATTATTGAATGCCTTAAATTCTTTTCATTTCGGAAAGTCATCGGAGAACAGATATCATGGCTCGTTTCTAACCTTCCTTATTTCTATATTTTCAAATTTGTGTGCAAATGTCCGCTATGCATCCCGACCTTTCATGAAAAACTTTAAAAATTAGGAAGTTTTGAAACATCTTTTAATAATAATCTATGAATTAATTCTATTTAATACAAGTGTTTTCGTTATTCACTGTTCTCATAAAAATTATAAAAATCTTCTTAATCATTTCAGCCTTGTCATTTTTAAAACGCTGCTTATAAACGCATTTTTTTTCGGTCATATTAAACATGGTACTCATAGCTTCCAAAAATGACAAGTTTTAACGATATAAATGGCATACATTTTTTATCACAGAACGTTAATTCTTTGAACTTATCAACATGTTTCCAATTAAGTAATAATCTTAACAGATTCGATCAGAAGTTAGAATCCATCTTAGATAAGAAGGCAGAGATAATCTTACTTCAAGATGTTAGGTTAGGAACAGAAGGTGAAAAAATTCTTAAAAAAAGGTTAGAGTTCCATAAGTATGGATCGTATCATGCTTACACCAACTCTACTCAGGCCGTGGTGTAGCAATACTATTTAAGTCACATTTACCTTATAAGATAGTGGATGTTGTTAAGTGCAGTCTAGAGAATTATTTGATCTTGAAAATATCCCTATGTGACTCAGTTTTCTTGATCAGCTCAGTTTATGGCCCCACTGTTTATCAGGATCCCAACTTCATGGAAAACCTAAAAAGAGACATTCTGAGTTTAGGCAATCATGAATTTCTTGTGGGTGGTGACCTCAACATGGTAACTGATGCAAATACAATATAACTGCCACTAATAAATTCAACTTAGATATTAAAAATATGTTACAGATTCCAAACCTCTCAATCTCTAAAACCCTATCTGTGTGGTATGAAACCGGTTTTACTTTCGATATTTTCAGACATTTCTATCCTGACCATATAATTTTCAGCCATGTTCAATTTAATAAGAATGACCACTCAAGATCAAGAATTGATCATTTTTTATGCTCTCCAAATTTTGTGAAATCCTTTTTTAATCTAACTTACTTACCTATCACTACAAAGCTTTTTGACCACAAGAGAGTCCTCCTTGTCCCTGCCATGTAATCTCCTCGAAATTTAACATTTCTTGACCCTAGTCTCCTGACCATTCATGGTTTAAAGCAAGCAGTGTGTCTTGAAACTCTTGGAACTTTCTGCCACTATCTTGATTCTCTGGTTGATCCTCAATACATCGATGAGATTAACAGACAGCTCATTTCCACACAGACCCTTCTTGCCGAGATCATCTCTATTAAAAAATCAATTAATAATTTCCCTCATGATAAACTTTTAACCTCTGTAATTGAAAAAAAATGTCAAGAAATTGACGAAATAATTTTTCCATTCCTAGATATAGGTGATATAGTTCAAAATAGACCAATCTTAATTGAATATGATAAATTTCTTGAAACCTTAATGAACAATCTTCACAACTGTACAATGGCACACCAGCGTGCTCATAAAAAAATAACAAATACTTTGTTAAGAGACATGAGAACTATGTTATTGGAGTTACAACGCATGAATTTAATTACTAAATCCAATCTTTACCAAGAGCAAAATTTTAGATTTTGATGACAATTTAAATCTTCGAAACTGCCCTAGAGTTAAGCTCTGGCATTCTATGAACTTTGAGAATCCGACTAAATCGTTTTGTACATTAGCTAAAGCACAAAAGGGTAACGATTCCTTAAACCAACTTAAAAAAAACGATAGTCAGGGCAATATAGTAGATTATGAAAATGATGATGAACGAAATTCCGATTTAGGCAACTATTACAAGAACATCTATAGCAAAATTCCGGAAAAAAGCTTAAGTCTGGAACAATTTTTAACTCCTGAGATTATGAATAGTGAATATGTGCAATCAAAAAAATTATCTAATTTTGATTCTGAGAGGGATAATGTACCAATTACACATTATGAGCTTACAAAAGCACTAGAAGAAACAAAGATAGAATCAAGTCCCAGTTTAGACAGATACACTTACGCTGTACTTAAATTTTTATGGCCCTTAATTGGACAGCCTGTTACCAAAGGATTCAAAGTTATGGTTGAAAAGGAAGAATTATATCCGAATTTAAGAACTGCTAGTATTAAGCTTATTCCTAAGAAGGGAGATTGTACACAGATTAAGAATTGGCGGCCAATAAGTCTTCTGAGTAATGTGTATAAAGTATTTTCGAAAGCATTTGCCAATAGATTAAAACCCGTAATTGACTCAAACACTTCTGATTACAAAAAGCCCAGTCAAAATCAAAGGTCATACATGAAGCTCTGATGAATATCCTACAATTTATTAAAAAAGGAAAACTAGAGAACAAGCGGTTGGCTCTATTGGCAATCAATTTCAAAAAAGCATTAGACTCTGTATTGCATAAATACATTCTTGAAATTTTGAATTTTTTTAACTACTCCGATTATATGATAAAAATAGTAAGAACCACTATGAAAAAGAAAATAGCCGGTATTATGACTGAGTCAGGTATAATCACTATTTTTGAAATATTGTGTAGAGTAGCACAAGGCAACTCACCTTCAGGCCTAATCTTCATATTATCCCTCAAACCACTGCTTGGAAACTGTCACTTGATCTAGGCGTCATGCATCCTGTCTTTGAAAATGGCTGATGATGTTTCTATACTCGTCAACGACAATCCTGAAAATATACTAAATGTTAAGACCTTTCTTGATGATTTTGGTAAATTATCTGGTCTAATAATAAATGTAGAAAAAACTCAAGTTTTACCCATAAATATATCACCAAATTTTTCTGAGAACATTGCTGAGACTGGCTTTTCTATTGTGAAAAATCTAACGATCTTAGGATTAGACATAAGTGAAATTTTCTACTTAGAGGAAACTAACTTTAACAAGCTCATGGTGAAAATTAGAGGAATGTTGTTATTTTGGGCAAAATTTAAACTTTCAATTGTCGGTCGAATTAATATCGCAAAAACATATCTACTTTCACAAATTGGTTTTTCCGCCCCAGTACTTTCTTTTAATGAGACTCAATTGCAAAACCTCAGAAATGAGATTGACTCCTTCGTACATCATTCATTAGGTTTAGTAATATCTCCAGTTTCTGGTTACTCAACATTAACCAGGTTTAGTAATATTTCCAGTTTCTGGTTACTTATCATTCATCAGGTTTAGTAGATAGATAGATATATATTTCGGCTAACATTATAATAAATACATTTTACATTTTATAATTTTTTTACTAAACAATTATTAGCCAGGGCTACAGCCTAACCATTTCTGGTTGTTTTGATTGGCTGGCCCTCCAATTATAGATACATTTTATTTCTTTAAATTAACAAATAACAAATACATTACACAATTCACAAAGTAATTTTTAAAAAAAGGAAAAAAAAAGAAGGATAGGTGAATAGCAAAGGGAAAAAGGGAAGAGAAGGAGAAACCCCAGCACTAAAAAATCCAATTTTTGTAGATAATATGTTACAGAGGGGTTTACAAGATTTTCAAATTACATGAGTAGCAGTTCCTGTTTTTACATTTAAATTCCTTATATTTAGAAGCCAGATATATTTTCATATTCGTTTAGAAACTAAGTACTGATAATGAACATTTAGTATTCATTGGAACACAATTCCAAATTCTTGTGAGAAATAATTTTGGAAAAGGTTTAAGATATTTGTTTCTTATTAATTCCAATTTAAAACTTTGTGTCCTATTAGGTTCTACAAATAGAGCAAACAATCCATTAAAAGACGGAGGAAGTTTTTCTTTTATATATTTATACATAAAAGTAGAAGCATTATGTTTGTGTATATCAGATAATTTAAGTTTAGAAAACAAAGGATCTGTATTATTATAAAGATTTATTCACACACAAAGATATAAATACATATATAAATGGTGTAGTTTAAATTTGTTTAAATAAATTTTTTTTTGTTGAAAATACAGGTTTCCAAAAGAAAAGAGAAAAAAAAATATGCAAAATTATGCACAATAGAAAACATTGATTTTTACTCACTACATAACATATTTATCATTTCAGTTATTACGTAATCATCGAATCCTTCAACATATAAATTATTCATTCTTGTATTTAAAAGTTCTTGTAAAACCGGAACTTTCCATTCATGTTCCAATGGGACATCAAAATATTTCATTTGTTTCTTAACTAACATTTTACTAAGATCCGAAGAATTTACAGAACAATCATTTGCCATACAAAATAAATTTCTGCCAAGAACTGTGTTGAGGTCATTTTTACATAAATTAGAAAGAAATCTAATGCAAAGCTTAGAACTTGCTTCAATAGTCTCATAGAAAGACACACATCTGCTAGCTAACATAGTTTTTACTTGTAAACATTGTGAAATACTTTCAATCAAGTACCTATGTGTATCTCTAGGTACATTAAAAAGAATTCTAATAGCAGTATTCCATGCTGTATACAATTTTGAAACACATTGGGAACTCAAGTCCCAAATACTAGTGTAGCAGGAAAGTGATGTGTTGATTTTTCCTGCGATCATCAATGGTATTTTTTCTCTCCTTCATCATCTCCCTTCTCCCCCCCCCTTTCCATCATTCCTTTTCCCTCCTTGGATCTAACAGACTTATTCCTGTTTGTGTTTGAATTCTATAAATAACCCAAGCCACGCGGAAAACCGAAGCCAAGCTGAAAGTTCCGTTATTCCAGAGGCCCGGGTGCTGGGGGGATAGCAGGCCAGCTCCCGGGGAACTAGGGTTAAGCTCTAGCCTAGGGTGGAGCGAAATCTGGGAAAAAAAGCAGTTGAAGATCAGCTCCAGAGTTGTAACAATCCCCTGAAGTTCTCCCATCACTCTGTTCCGTTCTCAATTCATAATATTTGATTCGTATAGTATTTTCCTTTAGTTTTTGTATCTTTGCAAATAATAATAAACTGTAAGAAAAACCAACTCGTCGAATATTCAATCAAATGAGTAGTTGCATTGATTTATTTATTCATTTTTCTTTCATATGTAACATGGTGACAAGTTCAAAAAATGGAAGCCCAAATAGCAACACTCGTTTTTGATAATATTCGGCGAAATAGTTTTCCAACATTTCGGCCCACCCTAACCGAAATGCTGGAGTACTATCGGTAGCTTGCGCGGAACGCGGCATTGAAAATAGACGCCAACTCATCTTACACTGCAGTTACCTGTTACTTTTCAAATTGTGAACATTAACTAATTAATTCCAAGGTAAAACAACATTATTTTCATTTTGTTGAAAAGCTTATTAATTTATGAGTATGGCGCAAATATTTCCATCAAGCTTCAATATTTTTTTTTCGACGGATTGACGACAGTTAAATGACGCAAGTTAAGATAAAAAATGTTAGAGACACAGACAAACAATATGTCTTTCCAATTTGATTATATTATTCGCCCCTACATTTTTATATCTTAGGATGGAGAACGACGCCCCTGAACAACCAAGAACTGGGGGTAGACCGGACTGGTTCCTCAACTGGTTAGGTGAAGTCTTTCTGCCTGCCGATAGGGATCCAGTAGCCTCTCAGATTGAAAAGTTCGAGGATGCAGTAGAACAAATTCCAGACCTGGACGAAGCGATTAAGAAATCATTGACTACAACCTTAGCTACTGAAGCGAGAATCAATATAGCAAAGGAAGATGACAAAACTAAAGTTCAGCAGCTGCTTAAGTCTCAAGCCCTGGTTATTGACGAAGCCGTATCCCTGATGCCATGGGACAAGTTAACAGAGAGTGAAGCGAAAATCATCTCCCGGGTTGTGGAAAATAGAAAGCAGCAAGATTTCTCTACACAGTCCCTCAAGCATTGGTCTGTGCATTTTTCCGATGTTTTTGATAAGTTCTTCATCTCCAGCCGAGTAGGCAGAATAGCGGTGGTATATAATAGTTGCTCCACCAGCTTGAAACAACGTCTCCTGGCGCTAGATGTCGGCCAAGAGACTCAGAAGGATTCCTATTCTTATCTAAACCTGCTCCATCTGATTACTACTGTGGTTCACAGCCCCGTCTCTAGAGATCAAGCCATGATGGACGTATACAAAGGTTTCCGTCAGGCCAGTTCAGAATCGGTTCAATCGTACTTGTAGAGAATTAGAGACACAGCAGAGGAGGGTTACGGTCCCAGCTCAGGCTGGACAATGTCGCAAGCTTCTCTCCTACTCAAGAAGATTTGTGAAGGTTTCTGCTCCCCTGAGTTAGCTAGACTGACTGCGTCCATCGTTGTTTCTGTACCGTTCAACTGGATGAACCTGTGTGACTCCATCATACAATTCCAGCAAAGAGTAAAGTCGTCGCAACCCGAGCAAAATGTGAACGCTATTCAGCAAAAGCAGACTAGAGCTCCAGTCTGTTTTAAGTGTGGTGCAGCGAATTATATGCGCGAATGTAGCATTCTAGTATGTCGTTACTGCGGCCAGAACCACAAGCATGCTGATTGTACCAAATCCGGACAGAAGACATTCTGTGTCAAGTGTAAGAGCAGATATCATAATGCTCTAGGGCATTTCAAGTATGCACCGGAAGGCCAGAAACCTCGCAATCCGGAGATAAACGTGATTGCCCCGCAAACCACCGACCTAAACCGACCTTAAATCTAGGTTGTTTCAGGTCTGAATTAGGTCGAGCTAGGTCGGATGACCTTAACAAACCTTAAACGACCTTAGGCGACGTTGATTAAGTTCATTTTAGGTCGAGCTAGGTCGGATGACCTTAACCGACCTTAAACCACCTTAATCTATAAGGTCATTTTTGGTCAGGTTAAGTCATTTTAGGTCGCATCATTTTGCAAGGTCATTCTTAAATAAAATAGGTTATATGAAGTCGGGACCAGAAGGACATTTTAAACTATTATTTCAAATTTGAGGTTTATTAGAAAAATTTTTCTTCTCAAAATTGAAAAAATATTTTTTCCGTTAATTTAAGTAAAATTGTGTCACTCATCACCCCACCCCAACCTTCTCCCCTTACCCTGCCCCATTGGTTGAATATTTTTTTGTATCAAAATATTTTGTGTAAAATTGTTTAAAACATGATTCACTTAATCAAAGAAAATAGAAAAATATTTTTTCTGAATTAAAAAATTATGTATACCCCTGAATTTCCAAGAAAACCTGCCGTACCGTACCGGTTTGCTACCTTCCCCACCTACGGTGCA
>NW_019396681.1:113327-124037 GCF_000591075.1 Eurytemora carolleeae | reverse complement strand
CCTTTCCTAGCCGCAGCGCTCGGCCCAGAAAGTGTCTTATCTAAACCCTAAATAAAAAGTGAAAAAGTGGTCATGTACAAAATTGATAGGAGTGGGGGGGGTTCCAAAAATCGTATACATAGGACAGACCCCAAAATTCATATTCTAAGATGGACCCCAAATATCTTAATCCTAAACAATTAAAAAAATTAAAATTCTTAATTTTTAAAGTTTAAACAATAAAAAAACATAAAATGATTAAAAACAATTGGTTAAGGTTGGTTTTCATGTTGTTTTATTGCTTATATCTTCTGCAAGTAGGGTTGTTAATACGATTGTTTTTAAAAAACGATTGTTTTTGAAAAACATTTTATTGACAATTATGTTATTGATCGTTAATGAATCCTGAGAATTTTTTCGGAATACTTCTCCGGAAATTCCTGAGAAATTCTTTTAACTTGGTCACCAATTTTACGGATTTTTAGGGGAATTAAATAAAAGATTTGTTTAGAGAAATTCCTGGAAATTTCACCCCAAGATTTTCCTGAGAGTTTCTCCAAAATACTTCTCCAGTAGTTCTTGAGAAATGCTTTCGACTTGGTCAATAAGTTTACAGATTTTTAGGGGAATTTAATAAGGGAATTAGTTTCCAGAATTTCACCCCAAAAAATTCCTGAGAATTTCTCCGGAATACTTCTCCGGAAATTCCTCCGATTTTTAGGGGAACTAAATAATGCTTTATGTATGTTGTCCAGGTAAAAGTAAGAAAACCTTTTTTTCTTAAAGTTAAATATATTTGAGTTTGGCGTTCCTGTAGTTATGGTGTATAGTTTCTTGATTTCTCCAATCTTTCCCCTTTCCTATCCTTTTCTTCTTTCCCTTGTATATATATCCTCCTTTTCTTTCTTTCCCTCAATTTTTTCTTCTTCCCCTTTTATTTCTTCAACTTTCCTGCTTCTCCAACCCCTCTTAAGTGTTTTAATTTTTTTTCCTCACGCTCATTGAAATTTTATACTATAGGTTAGGCCAGATTCAACTTATATTAAATATAAGCACTATAGCTAACAATACTAAACCTTCTACATTCTTAAAGTTTTTATTGAAATTTAGTGAGAACAATAATCTGGCCAAAAAATCTGTTTTAAATTTTACTTTGAGGCTGGCGGAGAACTGAAAGATATTGCGGAATGCTGAGCTGATGTTTGAACAAGCGGACAAGAAATGCAATAAAAGAAACAGAAGATTTCAAAAGGTATAAAAACACAACTCTATTTAGTAGGGGTGTTCATTTTTAGGGTCACTTTTGGTACAGAGATGCAAGGTCGCCAGAAAGTTGCATAATTTTGCAAGATTTTAACAAATAATTTTTTTTAAATTCTTAAAATTTTTTTTCAGTATGCGCCAATTGATTAAAATAATTTTAAAGCAACAACATTTTTTTTAACTGAAGGGTTGTTTATAGTTGCAATTGATTGATGGGTATATGGTTTGTACTTTTATTAGTTGGTTGAAAGAAAGTTGTGTCCAAAGGAAATTGTATTAGGTCAAAAGAAAGCTGTAGTAGGTCGAGAGGAAGTTGTAGGTTGACGGTAGGTCATGGAAGGTCGTAGCAGGTCGGTCATAGACGTTGGACGACGCCAGTTATAGCTTTGTTTGGTTGTAGAGAGGTCGCTGTGTAGGTAGTCGGAGGTTGTAGTAGGTTGGTCGTGGAAGGTCGTAGCAGGTCGGTTATAGACGGGGGACAAAGCCAGTATAGGTTTGGTTGGTCAAAAAGAGGTCGCTGAGACGTCAAGGTGACGTCGCTACAAGGTCGAAAACGGTGCGTTTTGCGTCAAGGCGACGTCTAAACGACTTTAAATCGACTTCAGATCGACGTCGCCCCGACGTCAGCCTGACCAAAGACGATGTCGCCCTGACGTCATGTCGACGTCAGTTGGTTATGTGGGTACTTCTTAGATTATCCTCCTGAGCCCGTTCTCTCCTGAGAAAGTGGTCGTGTAGTTCACGTACTTTGGGGGACGATAAGTTGGCCGCTAGATGTTTCGTGCTGAATTATTATCTGATAGATAGATATTTCTCCGTATATTTGACGACCAATATAGAAGACGTCAAGTTGTCGACAAATGTAGTTTAAGGAAGGAACGGTCCTGTTGAAATAGCCATTTGAAAGACCGGTTCTGCAGCCTTCTTATCACTATCATCGTGTCAATATCTCGGCCATAACTAAACTTGAATGATGGGCATTTTGGCCATAAACTAACTTGAAAGGTGGGCACAAAGGCCATAACTGAACTTGAACGATGGCACAACGGCCCTAAACTAACTTGAATGATGGACACAACAGCCATAACCTAATTTGAAAGATGGGCACGACAGCCATAAACTAACTTGAATGATGGGCACGACGGCCATAAACATTAACTTTGAACGATGGACACGACGGCCATGAACTAACTTGAATGATGGGCACGACGGCCATAAACTAACTTGAATGATGGGCACAACGGCCATAACCTAATTTGAAAGATGGGCACGACAGCCATAAACTAACTTGAATGATGGGACGGCCATAAACATTAACTTTGAACGATGGACACAACGGCCATAAACTAACTTGAATGATGGGCACGATGGCCAAAAAACTTACTTAATCAATGGCACGACGGCCAAGTAAAACTCTAAACAATATCACTACAAGATAATTGTGTGAATGCTTATATATTCGATATTTCCCGTTAAAACTGACTTTCAGTACTGTGAACCATCCTGAAATAGTTTAAATTTAAGCCCCTAGAGCGTGTGGCTTTTGTCGGGCTGCGAGAAAAACTGATCTCGGAAAAGACGTGGCAATACAACGAAAAACAGATTTTCGTCGTCTTTTCTTGAATTTGAACTCGGACCTGCATTTGTCCCTTGTCGCATTTCGCCATGCCTTTCCACCAAAATCATCACATTTTTCGCTTTGTTTTTGAGATTGTGAGTTACTTCGCGAAAAATGAAGAATTCGGTGTACAAGCATGTCTATATGCGACCCGGGACTCAAGCATGTCCGAGTTTACCAAGAACGATTATAACTAAGCACAACTGACAACTCTTTACGTACATCCAGAGAGAGAGGTGCTCCTAAAACCGATGAGACTGCGTGCTGGACAGGCTGCACACCAAACAAATAAATGCGTAGTCCAGTCTGGAGTTAGAAGCACCCCTCTCTGCGAAGTACTTACCCATGACCCCTTGTGATCGATACTCACTCAGCTTACTAACTACTTTTCGTGAAATTTAATTTTTTAAACAACAAAATGAAAAATTTAAGCCCCTAGAACGTGTGGCTTTTGTCGGGCTGCGAGAAAAACTGATCTCGGAACAGACGCGGCAATACAACGAAAAACAGATTTTCGGCGTCTTTTCTTGAATTTGAACTCGGACCCGCATTTGTCCCTTGTCGCATTTCGCCATGCCTTTCCACCGAAATCATCACAGTCTTTACAGACTCTGAAAGCTTCAGTCTTCACTAAAAATTTAAAGCAGAAATTGTCTGTCCGTTGCCGCAATTATTTCAAAGTAGAGTGAAGACGATAAAACTAGATAATCTCTGAAAAATGTAGTAAATGATTATATACTTTTAATTAAAAATAACTTTACAATGATACAAAAAAAATAAAAAGGCGGTGAAACTTGAAAATTCAAAATATCATTCTATTTCAATATTTATATTTCTTACGTGTGTAGATATAATAATTACAGAGTAGGTCACTTTTAAAGGGGACACAGTAAAAAATGATATTATGGAGTAAAACTGCCCTTTAATGACAAGAATAAAAAAAGTGGTGGACTACATTAAAACATGCTATTGCATTTTCATGAAAAATATCGTTGAAATACTAAAAACATTGTGCGTTGTTGCGTAGGTCCATTTTAGTGTTTAAGCTTAAAAAAGGAATACAAAATTAACATTTACTAGGGCCGTGAATAAGATCAAAATTGCATTTATTAGTAATAATTTTGTTTGATCCTGTGCCATATGTTGGAAAAAATTCAAAAATCATGCAATTTCCCCCAGAATAACACATTTTTTGCTCTTTACGGGGTTTGGGGATTTTCCACGGGGTTCGGAGACTGTTTCTGCGGGGTTTCGGAGACTTTTCCACGGGGTTCATGGCTAGTGTTCCATTCCATGGTTCCGCCTCAATATTTTCCATTATATTCTTCCTTCAATACTATAAATGATTCTAGCCTATAGTGAATTTATTTCAGAAATATAATCGTGAATTTATCTAAAATATTATTTCAGATAGCAAAGTTTCTTATAACACATCGTTAGAACTGATCACTGATCATATCCTTTTCAACCAATCTTACCTAACCATCACGCACTTGTTTCCTTATTACATTAAAAACAAAAATGTTAAAAAATTTGAATTACTTATCCTGTTTCTTAATTCTATTTTTTGTTTAGAAAGTCTGTTTTTATGGATATATAGATATATACATAGATTTGATCGAATTCTAAATCAAGTTCTCAAAATGTCATTATTTTATCTGTTTTCTTGCTCAGATTGCTGAAAACTTTTAAAATGGGTTTATTAACCATCCCAAGGTAAGTAGAAGTTCGTCGAGAAAACTCTGTCTATCGTTTGGGGAAAAACGTCTGTTAAACTCAAACCACAGATCCCTGTTTCCTAGAAATATTCCTCTCCACAACCATAACCTTAGAGAACAGAACCTGTTCACAGTTGTTCAAGGAGTTCAAGCCAGGACGGAGAGGTTAAGGAGATCATCTATACCTTATATCCAGAGATTACTAAATAGTAATAGATAAATAATTATATGCTTTTACCAATACTAGCCTTATAGGGTGCTTCGCGCCTATCTTCTAAATTAATTGTGAACATGTTTTCTTTGTGTACATCGTAAAACAAAACAAATATAATTCGCGGATTTTCACAAAAAATTTCGTGGATTTTCAAAATTTTCAAAAATTTAATGAAGATCGTATTTTGATGGAGACAAATATTTGAAATTTTGATCATTCATAAACCTTCCCTGTGGTCACGTGATGTCCCACAAAAAATTTGGGCCCGATCGGTTCAGCCGTTTTGACATTTATTGGATACAAACAAACAAACAAACAGACAGACAAGCCAAATTTATAAATAGATGACAAATTTAAAATGTATAATCTTATTTTATATGAATGTTCATCCTCGGATTTTTATCATAATAAATTCTATTTATTTATTTATTTATTTATTTAAATATTATGAATTCAAAACCTTAGTTTTTCTCAATAGCTCCTTAAAAGGAGTTATGATTGAAAACGCGTGAGATTATAATGTACCGTTTAATTTTCAATTATTTGACAGTTGCATTCCTTCCCCCCCCCCTCCTCCCAACTTCAAAATTGTTTTTTAAACACCCAACCCATTTCACCCATTCCCCTTGCGGGATTCTCATCCTAAGTAGCAAACCCCTCTGGTATGTTTTGATTCATTAGGGGGGAATAACCCCCCCCCTTCTTGTATCTAACTTACCCCCCCTTCATTCCTCCCTTCATTCCTCCCTTCATCCTTCTACATCTAACTATGTACACCAACTGTTGTATTAGATTTAATAAGGTTTGTTTTGACACAGATATTCATTACTATAGGGTAGGGAGACATAGACATAGACAAAGACATAGAATTAGACATAGACATAGACATAGACATAGACATAGACATAGACATAGACATAGACATAGACATAGACATAGACATAGAAAAGCTAAGATCATTTCGAAAAAGCATTCTTTTTTCGCACTTTTGTTAATTGAGGCTGGTGCAATGTTTAATACTTATTTTAAGTTCAGTTCAGACGAAGAAAATGAACCACCTTCTCTCGATGTTTTATACTTATTTTAAAATCAGTTCAGACGAAGAAAATGAACCACCTTCTCTTTCCCCCTTTTGATTTGATTTTCATTATATTGGTTACAGATCATTTAATCTAATTAAAGCCATGTTTCCTTTTTTGTCCCTAAAATATAATTTAAATTTAGAGACAAATAATCACGCAACCTCACAATATTATATCCTTATATCCATATCTTTGTACACTGTACAGAGCCAGAATTGCCCCAAATTTATTCAAAACAATTAAATCAATTTAAATTTATTGAATTAATTTAAGTATTTAAGATATACTTTGTATGTATTTATACTCTATAGAGTGTGTAAGTTAGATGTCACCCAAGTGTAGGTGCTAGCACATAATCTAATTTTATTATGCTTTCCGGCTATTTCTTTTCGCCGAGAGGGGTTGTGTTTCACCGTACTTCGGTCGGCCACAGTCGAAGAAGTCATATGTTAGGAAAAATTGCGGATGAAAGGGTTCCAGCTCTAACGGTCGATTTTTAAGGAATTTTCGAAATTCAACTCCTTCAACAGGATTTGTTTAAAGCATGAAAATTTAAAATTTGAAAAAAAAAATTCTGTAAAATCAATTTTAGTTTAGTAGGACAAATTGGACTTTTAAGAAAAAATATTTAAAAATCACTAGTAAAAAAAATCCTCTGAATATGCTTGTCTGGATGCCTGGAGCCTACCCACTTAATGTCCTTCCTGTATCTATACTCTGTATTCTCCCTGTATCACTATTATACGTGTTTCCCTACTCAATGTACTCCCTGTATCTCTCCTCTGCATACTCCCTGTATCACTATTCTACGTGTTTCCATACTCAATGTACTCCCTGTATCTCTACTCTGTATTCTCCCTGTATCTCTACTCTGCATACTCCCTGTATCACTATTCTACGTGTTTCCCTACTCAATGTACTCCCTGTATCTCTACNTATATATATATATAATTATACAGAAGATAATCACTTATTTATATAAAAATTTATTGTATTGAGAGGAATCAGTTTCAGGTTTCCTTTCAATAAGACCCAGACAACAAGTTTTGTCGATGGGTAGACTTGTGAATATAATGAGCAAGTTTTCTTTATAGATGTTTATTTTCAACCTTCTCATTTACACTAAACACTCGTCAAAAGCACATAACTGAAATATACAAAATAGTTAAGATATATATCTTGATAAATATGCATACACTTATGCATACAATCTAAAGGTTATTTAAGGTTTACAACTATTACCTTTTATATTGATAAATTCATCTTGGAAACCATCTCCACACCTGTGAAAGGTACGGAGTTTAAATGGAAACTACCTGCTTTGTATTGTTAGACAGACAAATAGTAATGTCGTCTTTTATAAATATATCAAAGCTAAAATTCCTACTCAATTTACTCCCTGTATCTCTACTCTGAATACTCCCTGTATCTCTACTCTGCATACTCCCTGTGTCACTATTCTACGTGTTTCCCTACTCAATGTACTCCCTGTATCTCTACTCTGCATACTCCCTGTATCTCTACTCTGCATACTCCCTGTATCACTATTCTACGTGTTTCCCTACTCAATGTACTCCCTGTATCTCTACCCTGTATTCTCCCTGTATCTCTACCCTGTAGTCTCCCTGTATCTCTACTCTGTATTCTCCCTGTATCACTATTCTACGTGTTTCCCTACTCAATGTACTCCCTGTATCTCTACTCTGTAGTCTCCCTGTATCATTATTCTACGTGTTTCCCTGCTCAATTTACTCCCTGTATCTCTACTCTGTATTCTCCCTGTATCTCTACTCTGTATTCTCCCTGTATCACTATTCTACGTGTTTCCCTACTCAATGTACTCCCTGTATCTCTACTCTGTATTCTCCCTGTATCACTATTCTACGTGTTTCCATGCTCAATTTACTCCCTGTATCTCTACTCTGTATTCTCCCTGTATCACTATTCTACGTGTTTCCCTGCTCAATGTACTCCCTGTATCTCTACTCTGTATTCTCCCTGTATCACTATTCTACGTGTTTCCCTACTCAATGTACTCCCTGTATCTCTACTCTGTATTATCCCTGTATCACTATTCTACGTGTTTCCCTACTCAATGTCCTCCCTGTATCTCTACTCTATATACTCCCTGTATCTCTACTCCATGTGTACTCCTTATATTCCTATTCTGTGTACTCTCTGTGTCACTATACTCTATGTACTCCTTGTATCTCTATTCTTTTTACTCCCTGTATCTATACTCTGTATACTCCATGTATCTTTACTCTGTGTACTCCCTATAAACCTTATCTGTTCACTCCCTATATCCCTGCTCCATGTGTACTCCCTGTTTCCCTGATTCATTTGTACTCCCTGTATCCCTGTATCCCTGTATCCATGTATCCCTGTATCTATGTATCCCGGTATCCCTGTATCCACGTATCTATGGATCACTGTATACCTGTATTCTTTTNCCTTATTCCCATCCTTTTAAAATATGGTTCAGCAAAAATGTTAAAACAATCCACATATATATGTGATTTTTAACGTTTGGCAAAGGCACTGAATTTTCTATTCCTTTAAACCTTTGCAACCTGATGGTGTAATCTTTGGATATTTCCAACTCTGACTTTTAAACCTGGCCGAATTCATTATTTGAAATATCAAAGGTATATGTATGACATCTGTTTGTAAAGATTTAGACCAGAAAACTTTAGAATTGTGGATATCGAGATCAATGCTTATCGATCGCCTTTTTTTGTTAACCTTAAATTTTAAAATCATTTTAACTTTTAGATTGTATCCAAGAAAGTTTCTGAAATTTAACCAATCAGAGTGGTGGAAGTAGCATCTCTAACAGCCAATCAGAAGCTGGAAAATTTAAAAATTTTCGCACCATTTAATACTAAAAATTCTCATTGTCGGAATCCAAAGCTCGCGATTTTAATGATTGGGGAAAATACGGCTCGGGTCTAAGCTGTCGTTGGGCCTTATTTCCGACTTTATCATTCTGATTCATATTCTACATCTTATTTTCCATAGGGTTGAGTTAAAAACCCGGTTTAATATTCTATTTGGCGGATTTTCATGGTAGGAATTGGTGCATTCCGGGTTTTTATGAAAACAACACTCTTACAGTCGGGTTTAAGAAATTAAGAAGTTTAGTACGAATAGCGGATGAAGCAGAACTAAAAAAAAATTAACAGTGGATATTCAGATTAAGAAATCGGTATTAAGGGTACCCAAAGTACCCAGCTGAGATATTATAAAATTAGGAAATGATATGAATAGGAATTATTAGTTCTTTTGACAGTTAGCTGTACCGGACCCTACTTTATCTTATAGAATGAAGGTGTCTAATTTCCTTTTGATTTATGCAAATTCATCCTTGGATACGCTGACCCCCCCAGCGGGAATAGGGTTAAATAATTAATCGAAATTGCAAGATTTTTTTTATTCACAAAACAAATTTTAACCACAATTTATGGCATGAAATCGTACACACAAATCAAATTATTAACATACGCAATTACAATTTTAAACAACAGTTGCGATATGGCAAAATCGCTTACATAGGATATTTTGTGAGAGTTGCTAAATCATCATCTCTGGATTGCATTCTTCTACTTCTCCGATCCTGCTTGATTTCCCACATTTTATAGAAATCTAGAAATGCCCTGGCTGTGAAAGCCCGCCAAACAGCATAAATACCGTATTTACACGCGGCAATGGGCAATGCGAGGAAGACCAAGGTCCAGATCATGGTGTTGAAGATTTGAATTCCGTAGGAGTACTGTTCCCAGTACTCCAGGAAGAGCTGGAAGTTGTCCCTCTGCCCCTGCAGCACTCCTAGAGTAGTTTCAAACTCTGTCTCCAAGTTGTATCCCTGAGTAAACCCATATCCCATGCAAACCAGGACGGTAAACAGGATATTCTTCATATCGGATACCAAGCTAATCTTCAACTGAACTTTCATTTAAGTTTGTACAAAAAGAAAACGTTCCCCTCATACCCCTTTACCCTAGGAAAAGATAAGAGATGGCCGTTGAGCAAGCAAAGTCTCTTGATATGGGTCAACCAAGTGACCCCCAGGCCCCCCCCCCCTCCCCCATCCAGTGCAATATTTTTTCGCTGATAAGATTGGGGTCAGGGGTAGGGCTCGGCACTTTCAAACATTTTCAATCCGATTGTTAGATAACATTTAATTAATTTAATTTGGTTAACATTTTATTCTGATGATAGATGGAATTACTGGTTTATGATTTCGATTTATAACGGTCACACATAACGTTTAGAATTTTCAAAATAAAATACAGAAACTGACGCTGAAACTTTGATGCAGATTATAAAAAAGGTTATTTGCTTATGTCACTGGATTAAAGCAGGGAACTGAGTTCTTGAAAAAAAATGTCCTATCCTTTAATTTTTGTAACCGGACACTGTAACTATTTGATATTTAAAATTCTGACTTTTTATCTAACAATTTAAATATCAAAGGTCTATGGCATAGAATTACAGGGTTTAAAAATCAGAGTTTGTGGCTAAGGGTCAGTTTCTTTGACATGAGATTAGGACTACCTAATTTTGTAGACTACATTTTTACATGTCAAGTTTAAAATATCAAAAGTGTTCACAAAAAATGATTTAAAAACATTAATAATAATAATAATAATAGTAATATTTGTGCCCATTGGCATTATTACTATTTTTAAATATGACTAAAAATAAAATATCTTGATATTTAATGTAATACAGATGTTAACTTTCAATTATTTGTCCAATCTGAAGTACAAAAAATTCGTGACAAAATCTGATTTATCATGAATTGGTTTAAGTCTATTAGAATTGTTAGAAAAT
>NW_019396681.1:112349-113123 GCF_000591075.1 Eurytemora carolleeae | reverse complement strand
TCCTCCCCCTCACTCGGTTCAGCCGTCATATTTCAACAGGATATTTGTATAATATCCATCCTGGATAATATCCTGTAAATTGATCCTCGGCCCCCCCCCCTTCATACTCTTCACCACCTTTTGGTGTCAGGAAGGGGGGGGGGATGGCGGGGCATGTGCTTAGATGAACATGTCCTAAATATTTTGTAAACTACATCCTGTTAAGAATGTTGCTTTTGCTAAAAATACTGAAAAGGCCAACCACAACGTTTCTGAATCCGAGCAACATTCATTAACTCATCCGAGCCACACCCAAAGAGTAGTAATCTCTGTTTGTTAGTTTGTTAGTTTGTTTCATAACTCAGGAACCCCTTAACCGATTTGCCTCAAATTTTGATTGGGGAACTCGGGAGAACCATGGGAATGTTCTAAACTTGGTTTTGAGATTGTAAGTTAAGTGGGTCGACTTTTATATGGCCAGCCAAAGCTCTAACATATGTAGCTTCATGCAGTGAAACCCCTTAATAACGAATACATCGAAAGAATTCATCAAATGTCGTATTCTTCACTTTCTGATAATGGAATGTTGAAGATATTTAGTTTTTTAATTATATGATTATATGGAATTCTTTAAAACTGTTCCCGCATATTCATGGCTATTATTTATTTTCGCAAATACAGAAATTTACGTAATATAGTATAAAACTCATTGAAAAATTGTCAAGACGACATTTGATAAATTCTTCCGATGTATTCGTTATTACGGGTTTCACTGTATGATAGTAACCTGTGGTT
>NW_019396681.1:109916-112186 GCF_000591075.1 Eurytemora carolleeae | reverse complement strand
GGGGGGGGGGGGGGTAATTCTACAAAATATATAACCCTATTTTTATTTTGAAAAGGTCCTATGGGAGTTTGATGTTTCTGCTGTAGATTATAGGATTGTGTAATAGTAGACAACTTCAGACTCATACATCAAATTCTATTCCTTTTGATTTGGAAAATAAAACTTTTTAAACAATTGGATTTGAAGGAAGGAAGGGGGGGACCTTTCTTGTTTGCAACCCTGGCCATAGAAATCAAATGATCAACTGTATGTTTAAAACAATTTTGTATTCTTCCCTTTTAAGAGGATTGTAAACTTAGTTTCAAGTTATGGTTTATCTGCAAACTGATTTGCGGATTTTTGCTTACAGAAACAATGGTGTTAGTTGTCAGAATTAATCAGTTTTTAGCAAGAAAACGACGATATCTTCTACCTAGATAAAGATTTTCAAATTATTTGTATAAAGTTGATTTTTCATAATATTTTCTATTTTTTATGATCTGAGAGTTACTCTTGAAAACATTTATTCTTGGTTCGAGGATTTTTGATCATGAAGACGACATTTTCATATTTTCCAGGAATGTTCGAAAATCCAGCGTTAGCGAAATATTTTTAAAAAAAAATGTTAAATGTTATGAAATATCAACTATATAAGTATGTGTCGAAAAATAATCGATGACCATTGGTTGTAACATCTAAATGATTTGTTTGGAATTAAATTAATTACTTAACGATCCAAGTTGAATATTGCAACTTTCTGAATTTGTATGGATGCTAAGTTCATAAACATGAGTCGTTTTTAACAATTGTCTCCTGATAGAAGCAATAGATAGAAGTAAGATTTGTAGCGATCAAAAGCGATTATTTTTCGCCGTAAGCCTATACCCCCTTTCATTTTTTGCAAACACTTTCTTTAAAGAATCTCTGACCCTCCATTTAAAGAGTCGTAAATCTAGATATCCCAAGTAAAGGTATAATTTAAAAAAGACTATGTTAAGTGGGGTGTGGGTGGGGGGAGCGTATGAAACTGAAAAGTCTCTCTTGATATGAAAAAAGCACGCTTGAAAAGTTTCCATTCGAATTCAATATAAGTTCAGAAAACTATTGTTCCACAGCGCTCATTTGATATTCTCTCTCTTCCCTGTTTAGATTTTTAAATCAATTCTTTTCAATCATTAATCTATTCATCAACTTGAGACAGGGTGTATACAGGATTCAATCTAGGCGGTGGTGGGGGGGTTATAAAGTGTTTGCCCCCTAGAAAGAAATTTGATAGTGTGCTTTTTTTCAGGAAGAAACAAAAATATTTTCATCAATTGCAAGAGGAAAAGTCTTACCCCCTCCCCCCTGTATACGCCCTTGACTTAAAATTCATTAGATTTGTATCAAGGATTTTCATATCTAACTTTCATATAATTGATTTCAATATTACTATGCAAAGAGAATAGAATATATATATCGTTCGTAAAGTGGAAGGCATAGAGTCTATGTGAAATGATCATTGGTCAATTATGGAACCAGCCTATTTCATTATTTGGTTTTCTTTTAATATTAATTTTAGATTTTCTATAAAATGATGTTCCAGGGCCCAAAAGGTTATATAGCGCAAATAGGTGAAGTACACCTGCAGTATGGAAACAGTACAACAAAATGGCCGTTTTAAACTTTTATCTCGTAAATTCCACTCTAATATATATTCTATTCTTTTTGCAAAAATGTTATTCTGTGTTTAAATAAGAATTTAAAAAATTATTTTGACTGATTTATCCAACATATGAATTTTTAAGACGTAATAGAGATTTACAAAATTAATATTTCAATCTTTTACTCAATCTGTATTTAAGTTTATTGAGAGATTCTCTTCAATTTCAAACATGATATATGTCATCATTGACCACAATCGAAATTAGCGTTTTCTTTCAAATATCTTTGAGATCTCAACAATAAATAATGGATTCTGTAGGTTTATAAAAACTTTTAAATGCCATTTCGTATTTTTTGGTTCAAAATATATTTTCTAATTCTTACATTAAAATCTACAAAAATGTAAAAACCCTACAAAAGAAACTCGGGAGTTTCATTCACAGGTATTTTATAAATTTCCGTCAAAATTTGGGACACTTTTTTTTAGCAGAAAGTACTTTTTTGAACACCCTGTATATTTTAACAAGTAGAACTTTGTTAAGATAAATGATGTGCCGGAAACCTGAAGGTTTTTACCAATATATATTCAGGGTTTATATATCGGATAGGATTCACCACCCCCTCTCCTTAAATCTCCTTGATTCCCC
>NW_019396681.1:91616-109741 GCF_000591075.1 Eurytemora carolleeae | reverse complement strand
CCCCCCCTCCAAAAAAAGCACTTTTTAAAACTGTCCAATGAGGATATAAAGTGGACCAGGGGGATATAAATTTGGGAGAGGGAATAGGTAAGGGGGGCAGGGGAAAGAGGGGAAGGAGGGGAAATTAAGTAAGTTAGAATCATGTTTAGAATATAAAATTAGATTCCTCAAGAAAGAAAAGGTTCAAGCGATATTATAAATTGTTGTGTCACACAAAAACACACAAAATAATTATCAAGATATCTGCGTTGTAAAACTGAGGCTTTGCACGCGCGTTTTAAAAAAAACACGAAACTCCACACAAACTCTAATTTTCTAATCCCTTAGAAATCTATTTTCATCTATTTTCCTGTCTGATTCACAAGAGTACCCTTGAAACTTTAACCTAATTATGAGTGCTAGGCTTTCTATCTAAATTGTGAACATGTTCTTTTTGTTTACATTTTAAAACAAAGAAGAAAAAAATTTTGCGGATTTTTAAAAAAAAATCGCGGATTTCCAAAAATTTAAATCTTTTTACAAAATTAAAAACCTTTGAAACACATTTTTTTAAATTTTTATCATTCATAAACCTTACCTGTGGTCACGTGATGTCCCACAAAAAATTTGGGCCCGATCGGTTCAGCCGTTTTGACGTTTATTGGATACAAACAGACAAACAAACAGACAGACAAGCCAAATTTATATATAGATGGAAGAAAGCGTCTTTTCCTAGATTGAAAAGTGTTAAACTTTGACAATTTTTTAAAATAATTTTTCAAGCAATAAATGATCAAGTCACTTCATTAAACAAGCCACACATGAAAATAATCAGTTTTCAGAAACAAAACAATGGATATCTAATTACTACTTAATCAGACAAAGCTTATAAAGATACCCTTGTGAAAAGAACATGCCCCTTGATCAAGGCCCTTGATAATAGATTCCTGATTATTGTGCCTTAAACTTTAAAAATTAATTTTTTGCCTTGAACTCTTCTTTTCAAATATATCCCTATATCTATACAACCCAATGGCTTAGAACTTCAATATTTAAACTAAATAATTAAATAATTAAACATCAAAGGTTGCAAACTTGCTTTCGGGATTGTAAGATTTGGGTTTGTGGCAAAGACTTATTTCCTTTCTTAAGAAAGATCTTCTTCTTTGATGAGTTAAATAGGAAATTTTTCAAGCCGTTTTTAAGTCCTATATTTTTTCCTTTTTTTGTTATCATGTAATTTTTTTTGAACAGTTATTTTTGTTTAATAATGTTTATCTTTTATATTTATTCCCTTCTCTCCATCAAACACAGTCCTGTCTATTAAGAGATGATTTGACACTTTTGCGGAATAATCAGACCCCACGCCAAGATTACAGAGCACAACCCCCTTATACTAGAATAATAAATAAGAGAGGAAAACATGTCTTCCCTTTATAAGTATTAGGCATTTAGGGCCCTCCGCGCCCCCTTGCCTGTAAATAATTTTAACTTTAAACTGTTGCTCAGAAATTCGGCTATTTTAAATCATTCTAAATGCTGACGGCTGTTTCTATTCGAATTTCGAATTAAAAAATGAATTTTATTCAAATTTTAAATCAAATCAATCATATATCTTTCTGCTGTAAACACTATAACAAATTAAACAATATTGAAAGATAAGATAAAAATATAATATTACAGCTGATGGTCCATAAACCTTTCATGGGGTTAAACCACACAAATCAGTCAAACCATTTTGACGTTTATTTAATACAATCAGACAAACTATCAGACAGACAGACAGACAAGCAAAGTATATAACTAAGTAGAGGTGAAACTATGGGGCATTGCTTAAAGATTATTATAATAAAAAAACAAATTTTTTTTGGATTTAATTTGTTTAGATTTTATCTTTTTTATGAAGATTTTTGCACATGATTCAAGCTAAAATATCATTTAACTTCAATATAATTATATTAAAATATTGGGTTCATAAACGTTAAGATTGTAAATTTTCGTCGAAAATTAAACAGCAAATTGCCAGAGTATCTAAAAACTATATAGTTTGGCATTAAATAATTTTTTTGCAGCATCAAAAACATGGTGTGTAAATGCATTCTTTTACTTCCATTTTCAACATATCTTAGTAAAATTGAAAAACCGCCCGCCTTAATCAACTACAGGGGTAGGCGATTATGTCAATACAATGAAGACGACTTTCGTTTTCAATTTTGATTTGTATCAAGCTGTTAAACTGCATTGTTACATATAAACATATAAGTCAAGAGAAGCTTCCAATATAAAAAGCTTCTTTTTGATTACTTGTAAAGTTGTAATTCGAAAAAAAAGCTTGTTAACTATCAAAACTTAAAAAAAGTCGTCTTCGTTCTGTTGATATAATTGCTTACCACTGTATGATTTTACTATTTATTAATTACTGAATGATTTTTTGTTTTTCGAATGTTGCTTTAGATTTATTTGCTTTAGTAAAAGGACTTTTTCAGCCCAATATCGTAGACCTTTGGTATTTCAAACTTGAAGCTCTGTTGCATCAAATTATCTAAGCTTGAATTTACATTATCAGGTGGCAAAACTATAGGGATTAGCATATTTTCACCTCTAGCTCTACTTTAAGAATAAGGTTTACAGTACATCAAAGAATAGCAGTATCATTGTTAAATGATCCAATCAAAGATTAAACAAAAATATTAAAACTGTTTACATCGTTGTCTCTCATCAAAGCCAACGTAATAATCTAATCTTTGCAACCTGATGTTGTATAGGTCCTTGATGATATAAATTTTAAATTCTTTCATACACAAATTGATAAAGTTTAAGATACAAAGATTTCATATTTCAAATTATGATTTCTGCTATAAACAAATTTTTAAAGCTTAAGAAATTACTATGTTTTATTTTGTTTAACACAAATACAGATTTTAATCGAGAATGATAAAAGAATAACTGAAGAAATGTTGATTGTAGAGTGTAGAGTGTAGAGTGTAGAGTGTAGAGTGTAGAGTGTAGAGTGTAGAGTGTAGAGTGTAGAGTGTAAAGTGTAGAGTGTAGAGTGTAGAAATTCGAATTAAAGATAGATTGTAGTGAGATACAGTCCAGATATCTTTGACTCTGATATCAATATTTTGTTCTTCGAACTCTGCCAGATTTAGCCAAATTGTGAAATATATAATTGAGAGCTTCAATTTTGCATGAGATAGGACTTTCAAAATTGCAGTTGAAACTTGTGTTAAACATAATTTAATCATGATTCAAGGAAATAGCCGTATCCAACGTGTGAAAATGGTAAATTGTAAACCCTTTGGTGATAAGAAGGCAGTGTGTATAAATTACAATCAGATCAGCCTGGGTTATCAATCCGTTTAGGTTCAAATCAACACCTTTATCTATATTCCAACCAGCTAACCCAGAGTGATATTTATCTCATTTTAGATAACAGGATAATCCTGATTTTTTATCCCTGAAGCCCAGTATAGATCAATATACAACGGGTTAAAATAAAATATTTTCAAATATCTCAGTTTCAGAGCTTTAACGAACATTTAAATCATGGTTTATGTTAAAGGGGGAAAACACGAATAATTATTAAAATAACAATATAGTTTGGTCTAAGCGCAAAATATAAAGAAAACAAAGGGATGCTCAACAAGAGGGGAAAGGATTTTCACAGAATTTTTTATTTCTCTTAAAAACCCGAAACATTCTTTGTTTTTCTCTCATTTTCTTTGTTTGATTTTATTTTCTTTGTTTTTTTGCTTAGTTTTGTTGACATTTTTTCTCTTGGCTTTTATTTTTCTTAATTCTTTTTTCTTTTTTGTTCTTTATTTCTTTTAAAAACCTGAAAACTTCTTTGCTTTTTTTTCTCATTTTCTTTGTTTCTTTCTTTGTTTTTACTTAATTTTGTTGATATTTTTTTTGCTTTTTTGTTCTTTAAACACTACGGATATGTTAGATTTTTACAAAGGAATTGACTCTTTGCCACAAACTCTGATTTTCCAATCCCAATATCTTTGAAACCCAATGTCGGAAACCTTTGATATTTCAAACTTATATTTTTTGATCTAACAAAAGTCATAGTTCGAAATTTCAATAGTTTATGACGTTGGAATCCAAAGATATAGGAGAAAATCAGAGTTTGTTGCAAAGAGTCAATTCCTTTATCTAATTAATCTTTCGATTAATTAAACCAAAAATTGCTTAATTTTGTTCAGTTTAAAGAATCCTAATATATTGATATTTAGGTCACTTGTTAGGTTTTTCCTCTTAGTTCCAGTACCTCTTCATGCAAAGATGACAATGCCAGATTCTGATCAATAATTTGGTAGAATTGTTGTTCCTCTAGGTTTGAAAGTATTTAATTCTGATAATATTTACATGATTTCCTATAGCGGAAATGCGCAAGTCACTTTCGTAGAGAACTTTCAATTGAAAAAATTAGTTTTTAGAATTACAAACATTGCCATCAAATTCATAAACATGATCTGACAAAGCTTTTAAGAATATCAATGGAGGGTCACTTGAAATTTCACTTAGAATCCCTTTCGGTTCTTTTTAAGTTATGTGAATGATGATTTTTGAATACTTCCTAAAAAGATGTTACCGCTCCAAACTTTCTGGAGTTTACCAATATTTCAAATAAACCGTGTTAAACTTCTTTTATAAGAAAAACTTCAAAAAATAAACCATATATACGAGATTTTGAATTAGTGATAAACAAAACATATGGTCACTGATAGACACATACACTTCATTGTAATCCAACCTTTTTGGGAAAACGGGTTAAAAGAGAATTTTTGAGATTAATACGTTTTTAATTTTAACAATGTCACATAATGTGATTTATGAAACTATTGTGCACTATATCCTACTTCCTCACTTCATCTTGAATTTCATAATAAACGTGCTAAAAAGTAATCATCGTGCTATAAAGTTAATTAGCTTTATATTATAGCACGTGTGCTATAAAGTTTTGATTTGTTGCTGGATTTTCTCCAAAAAATTAGGATATTTCCAAAATAGTTTTTTCAATTGAAATGAAAATAAAATTAAAATCAGCTTTATTTTCAGACTTCTGCTTTGATTCAAAGCTTATTTGATCTAGAAACAGCCTTTGAAATTAGACAAGTAAATAAACGTTTCATAAAATTTCGCAGTGTTATGAAGTTGTCTCTATATCTCGAAGGTTCTCGCATTTATGGATTCTATTTTGTTCCTCGCTAAAGCTCAGGACAAAATTAAATCGATAAAGAGAAAATTTCTGTCCAAAAACTTTATAACACTGCAAACCAAAATAACGTTTAAAGTTTTTAAAACATTTGCCCTCCTCCAAAATAAAAAAAACTTCAACAACCACACTCCCCCTCCTCCACCACGGGGGGGGGGGGGTAATTTAGGGGGAACTCTTGAGGGTTCAATTGCAAAAGGTTAAAAGTCATGTATTGAGATTGAAAGAATTATTTAGCTGTACAGTGATAACCAGAATACTGTGACTTTTAGAATCAATTTCTGACTTTAGATCGTCTACTGAGCATGGGATACAGGAATTGTGCACTGTGCAGTGCAAACAGGCCTATTCCACGTGATGCACTTCAGTACTGCTTTAAAGTCGTCTTCCTATTCTACAGTTTTCTGGTTATGACTGTATTATTAGGTTTTCTCTATATTTTCATCTAAAGCGCTTAACAAAGTTGGAGGTTTAAATATGGTAATCTAAACCACATATTTACAAATCAGTCAAAACCTTTGGTAACTATAGACTTGGGCATATTTATCGAACAGTTTTAAACACTAGAAATTCAAGGCGCTTCGCGCCCTTCTTTCTAGCCTTAGAGGGCGCTTCGCGCCCATCTTCTAAATTAATTGTAAACATGTTCTCTTTGTGTACATCGTAAAACTAAACAAAAATAATTCGCTTCACGTGACCCCAGGGAAGGTTTATGTATGATTGAATTTTTAAAAATTTGCTTGTATCAAAACTTGATTTTTAATAATTTTGATAATCCACGATATTTCTTATAAAATCCGCGAATTCTTGTTTTTTTTTGTTTTACAATGTATTCAAGAGAAAATGTCAGCAATTAAAATAGAAGATGGCTAATTATCGCGGATTTTTCATATTGGTGGATTTGCTATTTAATAACATATTTAAAAAGTTTTAATTTACGCTGGACAACCTTTAGTGTATAAATTAAGTCAGATGAAAGCTGAAAGGTGGTAAAGGAAACCTTGTTATGATAAAGTTTGTTAATTCCAGAAATGATTGGATAATTGAAATAAAACTTAGCTAAAACCCATATTTTGATATACATCATGAATATACAGAATATACAGAATATACAGAATATACAGAATATACATCATGAATGAGGTTGTACAAGGTCTAGAGAGAGGGAGAGGGGGGTAAAAAATTCCTTAATCTAACTTTTATATTAGATTTGAATTATAATAGCTCCATTTTCTGAAGAGCATATATGAGACGAACGAATTTGATTTTGAATATGCTACCTAATTAACTTCATCACAATTCGCACCTTCCTATTTTAAGTTTGGAGAAATATTCTCTGTCTAATGAAATTAAAGTTTTACTAATCAATATTTGATAACTATAGATTGGTGTTCTTGATTTTAAAGGATAAAGGAAGAAAAGAAACTTGTAGAGAGTTGAGTGTAATTCTTAAAATATCAAAGTTTCTTTGTTTGCCCGGGACCAATAGGATCAGTCTTACTAGTGGGGGGGGGTAAAAAGGAGATAATTGAAATTTTAATATAAAAACTGGGTGGAGTTTTTCAACGGGAAAATGACAGGGAAAGTGGTAGAGCTGGCTAGGGGGAAAATGCCATGAAAGAGGATCAATAATACAGATTTTAAGTTTAATGCTTCAGAGATTAACAATGTACAGGGTTAACATTAACTTCAAAGAATATATTCTTTTTTCTTTATTCGTTTTACAATTTGGAAAACTTATGCTGAAATTAAATTAAGTAAAATAGCTTAAAATATTAAACTTCAAACAAAAATCTTAAATTTATTCATTATGCTTCTTCTTTCTTAAGTTCTTCAAATGTCTGGGGTGTATAAAGAAAACATGAAAATATGATTTATTAATTTTTTGTCATATTTTGCTCAAATTCCAGGCATTTTTATGTTTTCCTAATCCAACGCTATAATTTACGGATTTAAATCAATTTAAAGCTTTGTAAGAGTTAGAGAGCAATGTTTATAATTTTAAAAACTGATTATTTTCAATTGTGGTTTCTATACAACTTGAGCATTTCTGCTGCAAAAAAATATGTAGGAATGTTAAGAAATAGTCTAAAAAATATCTTCTAAATGATTGATAAAATATTAGTTTCAAGGGTACCGTTGTAAATCTGGAATAACCATCTTTTCATGGATGATGATTAGACAGTATACTTACTGTTCCTTTACTTTAATAATTATCCTGAAATGAGCATCAAAGCAGTTCATCACAAAGTTAATCTTATAATTCCTCTCAGGGAAGAGATATTGGGAAGAGATATTGGGAAGAGATATTGGGAAGAGATATTGGGAAGAGATATTGGGAAGACCCAGACCAGTTATGTTGCATAAGCTTCTTTAGTTTGGTAAACCTCAGATTGTATCAGTTGAAACCTAAAATGTAAAAAAAAGGTATCATCAACGTTTAGAAAAGAAAATAAGGATATTTTTATAATTTTTACAAGACAAAGTGTTAAATGTTGACGTTGTTATCGGGCCTCTTCCTCTACAGTTCCTTTCAGAGGCTAAATTCTGTAAATGTTGAAATCAAGCTTTTTTGGTTTTATAGAATTAAAAAACTCAAATAGTGGATAAATGTAAAAAAAAGCATTTGGAATTGCCTTGAAAACAAACTGAAAACAAATTGAAAACAATGCCCGATTCACAATGGTATCCTTTTAACCTTTATATATGGAAACAATATTACTTTATATTCTATTAAAATTGAAAATGTTCAATTGTGGTTTTAAGAAGCAGAAACAAGACAGGAATTTGACAGAAATTGACAACATCAAAATAAAAACGACAATATTCCACATAATTGTTGCTCAGATATACAGGGCTGCCCACAAAGGATGAGACTGTAAAGACGACCTGAAACTCCTAAAATGTGACGATCCTAAGGTTAATTTATGTATTCTGCCTTCGATGTAGTTATCTATTGGTTTATTTAGTAAAGAAACAAGTTTACCGTACCAGGGAATTATGAATTTAAGGAAACAGTTTAATATCCTTGTATGCTTCTCTCGAAATAGTGTGTCACATTAAATCTTGTACAGTCCCTTTAGCACAAGTATTGCATGAAAGTGCTTTGCAACTGCTTGAGAACATTAATTAGGTCTTGAAGATGACAAAACAGTAGACAGGGAAACAAACTTAGAATATATAAAAACAGACAGTTTTGGGAACTTTCTAAACCTATAAGCATGAATCGGAATAAACCAATCTAAGCATATAGCTAGGCACGATTAATGGTTCAACTTTACGCCTGAGATTGCTATAAAATATTTCAATTTACTGTTATAGCGCCGATATAAGGATTTATCTCTAATTGGATAATGAGATAGATAGAAAGATAGATTTTACCGTCATGCAATTTCTATTGGTTCAGAATAGACACCAAGTACATGACTGAACCCTGATTGGATCAGGCGCTAATGGACTCAGCATAATAGAGAGTGAGACTGATCAAAGGAATTGAGTTTTTGCCACAAAATCTGATGTTCTCTTCTTATATCTTTAAAACCCATGCTGTCGTCCTTAGATATTTCAAACTATGAATTTTGTTAGATCAAATAATCTAAATTTGAAATATCGAAGGTTTACTGCACCAAGGTTGCCAAGCTGCTCTAGAATTTAAAAAAAAAACTCGAGTTTGCGTCAAAGACTCAATTCCTTTGTTTAATTGCATGTAATTTATTTTGAAATAATTTTTGTCTTCTGTTTTCTCTTCAAAAAGAAGTTATACTTAAAAAATATTTTAATTTTTGATTTCTGCAGCTTAAATTTTAAACTAAATCATTAAATATTATAAATCTATTTATTCGTACACACTACATAATTATAATATTATATAGTTTAAAAGTAACAAGGATTGAAATATAAGTATAGAATAAATTGTATAATAGTCGAAAACAAACATAGCTATTTCATCATAATTGAATCCGTAAATTTTTTAACAGTTTTCATTTGCAATATTATATAAATTCTTACATAATTTTGTTCTAAAACTTATTATCTGCAACCATTGGTGCCAGTACTTCAATACCGTGCAGAACAAAATACAGGTTTTACCCCCAACAGATGCGAGTTTAATAACGAAACAAATACTTAATGGTTGAATTTTGTTTTCTGCCTAAAATCCGGTCTTTAAATGTTTTGACAAGAAAACCATCAATGGATAAGAAAACAGAGGTCGCTGTTTAAGAACTTCGGCTCGAACCGTAATACCTTAAACCCGACTTTAAGACCCAACTCTGACGACAGATTGTGATTGACAGCTGCAAGATCTTCGGCTCGACTTAAGGAGTTTGTCCCAATGAAAATAAAATGGTTTTAGTGGAGAATAAGGCTCAATGTTGAGTATTGTTTTCATAAAAACCCGGAATGCTCCAATTCCTACCATGAAAATTCGCCAAATAGAATATTAAACAGGTTTTTTAACTCAACTCTGTGGAAAATAAGATGCAGCTTAAATCAGAAAGCTCAAGTCGTAAATAAGGCCCAACGACAGCTTAGACCAGAGCCGTATTTTCTCGAATTTTTAAGTCGCGGGTTCTGAATAAATAAACTTCGTACTAAAGTCTCATCCTTTATGGGTAACCCTGTGAGCATAGAACCGTAAAAATATATTTTATATAAAGTTGACCATGCACATTTTTACTTGAATTACAGTACGCCAGATTTGTTTGACAGCTGAACATATGTGTACTGTTGTAGTGTACTGAGCCCAAAACTTTAAACAGAGTATCGTCATGAAACCCAGTATCGGAAACTAGGTTTCATGAAAGGGGTCAGGCAGTTTTGTCTAAAAAATATTACTTTATATGTTTTCTTTACATTATTTTGAATATACTTTCTCAAATAAAAATATACGCAAATGACCCCAAAAATGAAACTCTCTTAAATTTCCAGCTCTATCTGAATTGTTGTGTATAAAATCTTATTATCCAATAAGTGTCACAACAGTCAATATGTTACTGATAATTTGACAAGGGATATTCAACAACCAGTCAGAGAAATATATATATACAGTATACTCCCTGCACCCCATCCTGCACCTTCCAACCCAGAAATATGTATATACAGTATACACCCCTGCACCCCATCCTGCACCTTCCAACCCAGAAATATGTATATACAGTATACACCCCCTGCACCCCATCCTGCACCTTCCAACCCAGAAATATATTTACAAAATACACCCCGGCACCCCATCCTGCACCTTCCAACCCAGAAATATGTATATACAGTATACACCCACTGCACCCCATCCTGCACCTTCCAACCCAGAAATATATATATACACTATACACCCCGGCACCCCATCCTGCACCTTCCAACCCAGAAATATGTATATACAGTATACACCCACTGCACCCCATCCTGCACCTTCCAACCCAGAAATATATATATACACTATACACCCCGGCACCCCAACCTGCACCTTCCAACCCAGAAATATAATATTTATACACCCCCCCCTTATACCTTCCTCTCCCCTCCCACCCTGAAAAATATATATGTTTATACCCCCCCCCCCCATTTCATTTATTAAATCATGAAATGTCTATCTGTGATATGCCCCAACACTAAATTTATGATTCCCAGCGGTTTGTGTACAGTTAACTTTTATGTTCAAAGAAAGGAAAAGATGCAATACATTAATGCTCTTTTTTAAATAATAATTAAAATTCTTTTTTCATGTTAAAAAATGTTTACAGACATGAGGCAATACATAAAAATCTTCAAAAAATACTAATTCATTTATGCTTTACTGTCTTTTTTAACATTTATTTATAAACTCAAATTTTAACAATTTTATAAAATAAATAGACAATAGTACACACACGTCTGCAAAACAGTTCTTGATCCAAATTGTTACAATCGTGGTCATGGTTAAAATTTAAAAAGGAAAAAACATTTTTTGACATTCCGGTAAACAATTCATGGATTACTGTAAATATCAATTTAATTTTAAAATAATTAAACAATTAATTCTTGAAAACATTCTGATTTCTCTCATCCTTTTCTAAATTTAATTCTTTTAATCTTTCAATGTCTGATCCTTTCATATACAATTGCTAAAGTGATCACATCATTAATTATGTTCCGTTCAGAACTGTATACAGTTCTGATTCAGATTTATTCCAGTTTCATCGGATGGTATGTCTCAAAATAAAGTTCTTTTAAAAGGACTACATAGACAATTAAAACTTTTGTTTTCGTAAAAAAGCATTTCTAAAAATGAAACCAATTAAAACTATTGTTTTCGAAAAGAAGAATTTCTAAAAATGAAATTAATTAAAATTTTTGTTTTCGAAAAGAAGCATTTCTAAAAATAAAACCAATCAAAAATTTCGTTTTTGAAAAGTAGCATTTCTAAAAATGGAACCAATTAACACATTTGTTTTCGAAAAGAATCATTTCTAATAATGAAACCAATTAAAACTTTTTTTTTCGAAAAGAAGCATTTCTAAAAATGAAACCAATCAAAACTTTTGTTTTCAAAAAGAAGCATTTCTAAAAATGAAGTCAATTAAAACTTTTATTTTCGAAATAAGCATTTCTGAAAGTTAAATCAATTAAAACTTTTATTTTCGAAAAGAAGCATTTCTAAAATTTAAATCAATTAAAAATTTCTGTTGCTCAATTTTAGACTCACAGATGTTTCAGTATCATTAAGATTCAACAAATTCTTTTACAAAGCAAAAATGTTTTAAGTTTTCAAAATTATCTAAGTTTTACTGTAATAAACAATTTAAAATGATTACGAATTAATTATTTTTAACATTTCTATTCCTCACTTTTATATAACATTGCTAATGTGGTCACATCATCAATAATTTTTATTGTCCAATGCACGTGCAGTCTTCACCACAATATTCCTTATTAATATTCCTTGTACATAGTTCTGATTCAGATTCCAATCAGTTTCAGGATGTCTCAAAACATTGTTCTTTAAAGGGACTGTATGTTTTTAGACTTTTATATTTAAATGAATTTTGGTTTGAAGATTGCCTGATTCACATAAGTACCCTTTGAACCTTTATTTGATTAAAAATGAGGAGGTGTTAGTCAATTTCCAGGTTAAATCAGGATACATTTGGTCAGTTCCTTCCTTGGCTGTGCTGCATAAATGCACGAGTCACTTATATGACGAACCCTTAAATTAAATTTATCAGATTTAAGATAGATAAACTTGAATATCTCCATTAGCTGTTGTGATTGTGGCTAGGTTATGAAACTTTCAAAATTTAAAATTTCAGAGTTCACTTTCTATCAGTGAAAATAATAATTAAAGTAAATACACAGAAAGACTTTTGAGTATTTTTTCTGATCCTATTTTTTTGGGACACCCTATATGTTAAGAGTAAATACACTGTGTTGTCCAGATAACATGGGGGGATACTTCTAGGATATCAGAATATAGCAGATCGCAGAGGTAGGGGGGGGGGATACTTCTAGGATATCAGAATATAGCAGATCGCAGAGGTAGGGGGGAGGGGGATTTTCGTTAAAGATTGTACAAATCTAAAAACTTTCTTCTTTACAGTTTCAAAAATGTTTGATAATGGGCAAAACACGTAAAACAACAAATATTGATATATTCTAAGTTTGAAACTAATTAATGCTTTAAAATGGAAATCAAATCGTCAAACTCTTTTCTTTAGTCTAAACGTGCATTATTTTATTTTAAGGAGTTAACTGAATTTTGTGAAAAAAAACATTTCATTAAAATAACAAAAACAATTTTTCAATATTTATGTAAACACATCATTTTTAACATTCAACTGATTTTCAATTAATTTTCTACATTAATAGACTAACAAAAGTCAAATAGTTTTCACGACTAATAAATAAATTGAGGCTTTGCCACGAAATCTAATTTTCTAATCCATTTATCTTTGCAGTTTGATGGCGTAAAACCTTTGATATTTCAAACTTAGATTATTTGAGCTTACATAAATTATGGTAATCTGTGGTGAAAATAAGGGGGGGTTATTGAGGTCACTTAACCCCCCCCCCCCCCCCCCCCCCCTCGTGCAAATTTAGAGGGGGGGGCTGTCTTTTGGACTTAAAAGCATTTTAAAAACTCTTTTTTAAAATTATATGATATATGATATTGAAATGAGATTAGATGTACAAGCTATATATTAAAATCTAAGGGATAAATATTTTACAATCAATATCAATACTTTGCTCAGGGTTGTAATGCAAGGAAAGTTATTTTACAGGTGTGCTGTCTCTGGGCGGTAATGTAAACACAAGACGGATGTCACAGCCTGATATGGGATCTATCTTTCACATAAAGAATCAATGAAATATTCTGGTCATAGGAAACTATTATGCGAATTATCAAAATTATCAAAATTTAATGCTTTTAACTGGTTTCAATATGTACACAGAGTAAACGCAACTGCAATTAAATTTCCTTGCATTATAACCTTGACTTTTCTTGTCTGTCTGTGTGTGCTTGTTTGTTTGTATCCAATAAAGTAAAAACGGCTGAACCGATCAGATCAGGGAAGGTTTATGGATGCCCAGTGTTGTCTTCCAACATATTTTTTTTTAAACTTTGAAAATCCAGCCTAATAATGGTAAATCCGCACAGTTTTTTATTTATTGTCATATTTAATGAGCCAGCTATTATTATAAGTGGAAATAAAAGATGAGCGTAAAGCGTCCTGATTGCCAAGTCATACATTTGGACAACTGTTTTGAACATTTTCAATTCCGTATCCTGTCAATTTGTAATATTGTACATTATTTCTTGTAAGTGAATTAGTGCTAAAAAAAAAGAAAGAAAAAAACATTATAATTATACCATGTTTACATAACCGATTGCCCCCAATTATAATAAGTGTTTGTATTAACCAATAATTTCTTTCTTTTGCTTATTTTTAATTTCTTTGTGCTAAACTACGTTTTTGCTTAAATCAATATTATTAATATTATTAATAACTAATGGAGGGAGGAGGTCGTGGGAATATAGAGATATGGCGGAGGGAGGAGGTCGTGGCTATATAGTGGCGAGGCCGACTAGTGAGGGGAGTTTAGGAATACGCGGTGTTTAAGACATGGGACCCCGGTTACGTGAGAAAGAATAAAGGGCAATGGGGAGTGTACAAAACAAGACTAGGTTTATATCGGAAAATATTAATTGAAATATTGATTATTCAAGATTCCCTGATCAGATAAATGTTTTCACAGGGTTCCACTTCGATTCACACGAATAGGTATTCATTTGGGGGAACTGGGTTGTCCATTTAGAGGAACTAGGGATTATAAATGGGTTTTAACATTTGCCATTTCATCGTGGTCTGAGGGGAGTTTATAAATGCAAACCTTATTTACTTTTGACACCCGCCCTACCCCCCCCCCATCACAAACGTTGTTAGTTAGAAAACATTACGAAATATCAAGTGAATTTCAAATCAATGAGACATCCATGTTTTCCTATCTTAAAATTGGTAATTTTCAGTTGTGGGTTCTCTGTTATAGTGAGTATGCGGATTTATACTGAAGAAACGGTGACGGAAATAAATAGAATTCAACCTTTTATATTAAATTGATTATTAAAAGTTATCAAAACGTTTACTTTAGAAGCATTTCTGTTAAAATATTTAAACTTTATATTTGAGTGTTGGTGGGTTTAATTAGACAACTTTTACACGGAGGAGTCTCAGGAGGCAGGGTCTTCTATTCGTCTTTCTATAGTATAGTCTGGCAGGTTGAAGAAGTTTTATACCAATATTGGACTCCATTGGAGAAGCGTTTTCTTTTCTTGTGTTTCTAGTTTAGTCTGTCAAAGGGAGGAAGTTTTATACCAATATTGAACTCGACAGAAGACCATTTTCTATTCTTGTGTCTCTAGTTTAGTCTGTCAGGTGGAGAAAGTTTTATACAAATATTGGACTTCATTGGAGACCATTTTTCTTTTCTCCTGTCTCTAGTTTAGTCTGTCAGATGGAGGAAGTTTTATACCAATATTGGACTCCATTGGAGAACATTTTCTATTGTTCTGTCTCTAGTTTAATCTGTCAGATGGAGGAAGTTTTATACCAATATTGGACTCCATTGGAGACCATTTTTCTTTTTTCCTGTCTCTAGTTGATAATGTCAGATGGAGGAAGTATGAAACCTATATATCCTTGTTTGAGAAGAGTGTACACTGTACAATAATGTAAACTCTAATTTTCCTATATATATGTAGTTTGCAAAAAACAAAAAACATGTCTAACAATGGATTCAAGATGGCGGAATCTTTTTTTTAGCTTTTCATTTGTCTCCAGTAAAGATGAAGTTGGTCTCCAGTGAAGAGAAAATGGGCTTCTGTTGTAGACGAAACAATATCCAGATTTAAATGGTCTCCTTAAACACGTCTCCATGGGGAACATGAAAAGGGTCTCCAGTGAAGATGAAAAATCTCCATTGTAGAAGAAAAGGGTCTCCAGTGTAGATGAGAAGGGGTGCAAGAAGTTAGAACGCATAAAAATGTGTCTCAAATGAAGAAAAATACCATCAAATCTTATGAAATCTTCTTTTACCTTGTGCACACCTGGTCCCTAGGGAGATATCAGGATTCCAGAATTCTACAAGATTTTACTTTTAGACGAGAATAGAACAGATTAATGGAATTTAGGATGGATGACTGCAGTTTAAGATGGATGGAAGGGCGAAGGGGGGAATGAGGGGGAGGGGGTGAAGGGGAATATTTAATATCTGACATATTGTGATTAACAAAATTTTATTAAATAACAAATCTTCAATGTGCAGGGGAATGATAGCATCAATTCGAAAAATTAGTATTTTGTCAAAAATCTACAGTAAAACCCTTAATAACTAATACATCGAAAGAATTCATCAATGTCGTATTCTTCACTTTCTGATAATGGAATGTTGCAGATATTTAGTTTTTTAATTAAATGATTATATGGAACTCTTTAAAACTGTTCCCGCATATTCATGGCTATTTATATATTTTCGCAAATATTGAAATTTACGTAATATAGTATAAAACTNATTTTCAGACATGTACACAACAAATATCAAAGCACATTAAAACATATCTAATTAGTTTTACATGAATAACAATTGGGTTTATAACACATTGTCATGTAATTTTCAAAATAGAATTTAGTAGTCTATTTTTAAATTATAAATATACTTAGAGAGTTGCTTCTTTTTAAGTCAAGAGGCAGGTTATTCCACATCTTAAGAAGAGAGCTTGATGGTAAATACTGTAATGAGCTCATATTGAGAATGTCAAGTTGATAGTAAAGAGATCTTTCAAAGTTTCCAAGCTTATTAAAAATATTTTTAAAAGATGTAGGAAGAAGTTTATTTGTATATTATATAAATATAGCTTGGTTAAAGACTACCAGAGGCCAAATTTAAAGTCGCGGCTTAAATTTAAGCTACGACTCAAATATGGTTGGCTCCACTTAAAATTTTATCCTATTTTTAAGCCGGCGCTCAGTTAAAACCGGTTTTTGGGGAATTTGAGAAGCGAAGTAAAACAAATATTTTTAAATGCCAAGCCATCAAGGCTTACGATTGGAGTTAGTAAAAGACCATTTTTGTTTTTAAAATTGGATTTAATTTATATTAATATTAATATTAATTAATATTATATTAATCATTGCACCGCTGTTTTGTAATCTTTCTTTTTATTACAAACTAGTTGAAGTGCCAGGCGTTGCCCGTGGAATTTTGAAAATCGAAATAAACCTAAAAAGTTATAATTTATTTAGCTTATGTTATCCCCAAGGGTATCCATGAGTTTCCTCACTAAAATCAGCCCATTTGATTCAGTCGTTTGGGCCAGCCATAGCAAACACATTAATGAACCCAGAGCTTTATTAAATAGATTACAATTGTACTTCTACTTCTTTTCAAAACAGAAACTTTTACAAGCCATAATTATTTTCTGGACCTTTGTCCTTTTTTCATCTCATAGAATTCAAGTTTAAGTTGAGTTTTTCATTTTCAAAACTGTCTTCTCCTATCTCTAGTTTAAATACCAATTATTTCTACCATAACAGTAGAATAAAATGTCAAATGTTTAGAAACAATGTTTTTTTGCTAGTTTTGTTTAAAGGAGAGATAAAGTAGTACTTGCAAGGTAATTGGACTTTAAGTGTACCTTTAAAGTATCTTATGCCTATATATTCAAGAAGCCAAATGTTTTGAATTTACAGTTCAATTCCCCCCCCCCCTAGGAGCTCTTAGGGAAAGGGGCGAAAAAAATCCCCCCCCCCTAGATTTATTTCTGTATACGATCTTGTAATCTCAATAGCTTTTCAATAACAGGAGTTATGACAGAAAACGTACTATTTTTTATGATGTTACATACACTTTAACATTTTGTATATTGGTAGGTTTATTGAATCTCACTGTAGATAATTAATATTCATCTCATAGTAGTAGGTTTATTGAATCTCACTGTAGATAATTAATATTCATCTCATAGTAGTAGGTTTATTGAATCTCACTGTAGATAATTAATATTCATCTCGTAGTGGTAGGTTTATTGAATCTCGCCGTAGATAATTAATATTCATCTCTATCTGTATGTTTATTGAATCTCACTGTAGATAATTAATATTCATCTCGTAGTGGTGTGTTTATTGAATCTCATTGTAGATAATTAATATTCATCTCTATCTGTCATTAAACTAGATGAACAATGCATATTTAATGAATAATATGCATATAATTGGTATACTTGCTTCTTATGATTGACAGCCCCCCTCCCCCCTCCCAGTTCAATATGTATTTATTATAATAACAGGCTAATCAACATGCTATACGTTGACATATTAGTTAGAACACTATATTTATAGTTGCATGGGTATTCATTAAAAACAGAAACTCCCCCACCCTAACGGACCCTCCCCCCCCT